>NW_027513432.1:0-81640 GCF_048772815.1 Callospermophilus lateralis
GAACGCATCTGTCAATATAGTAGAAACAGAGTGAAACCTAAAAATTCAAACTGTTCCTGCAAACGAATGCTTCAACCTAGGAGAACGAAACTTGGGCATCCAAGTTTGATTGGTGTACTGCTCATTACTTGAAAGTATCATGAAGGTCGGAAGCAAAAATTTATGTTGAGATTTCAGGAGACTCTAGTGTTTTGGCAGCCTAACCACGCCTTTCATTGAATGTGTCATTCACCAGTATCTGCTAACGGCTACATCAAGAGGAAACAAACCTTAGAAAGAGAACGTAGAACTACTGTAGTGTGTCAAGTTTCAAGAAGCTAGCACAAATCGTGTTTGATTTAGAGTTCTAACTGCATCTGTCAATATAGGAGAAAACAGAGTGAAACCTAAAAATTCAAACTGTTACTGCAAACGAATGCTTCAACCTAGGAGAACGAAACTTGGGCATCCAGTTTGATTGGTGTACTGCTCATTACTTGAAAGTATCATGAAGGTCGGAAGCAAAAATTTATCTTGAGATTTCAGGAGACTCTAGTGTTTTGGCAGCCTAACAACGCCTTTCATTGAATGTGTCATTCACCAGTATCTGCTTAAGGCTACATCAAGAAGAAACAAACCTTAGATAGAAAGTAGAACTACTGTATTGTGTCGAGTTTCAAGAAGCTTGCACAAACCGTGTTTGATTTAGTGTTCTAACTGCATCTGTCAATATAGGAGAAAACAGAGTGTAACCTAAAAATTCAAACTGTTACTGCAAACGAATGCTTCAACCTAGGAGAACGAAACTTGGGCATCCAAGTTTGATTGCTGTACTGCTCATTACTTGAAAGTATCATGAAGGTCGGAAGCAAAAATTTATGTTGAGATTTCAGGAGACTCTAGTGTTTTGGCAGCCTAACCACGCCTTTCATTGAATGTGTCATTCACCAGTATCTGCTTACGGCTACATCAAGAGGAAACAAACCTTAGAGAGAGAACGTAGAACTACTGTATTGTGTAAAGTTTCAAGAAGCTACCACAAACCGTGTTTGATTTAGAGTTCTAACTGCATCTGTCAACATAGGAGAAAACAGAGTGAAACCTAAAAATTCAAACTGTTACTATAAACGAATGCTTCAACGTAAAAGAACGAAACTTGAGCATCCAAGTGGGATTGGTGTACTGATCATTACTTGAAAGTATCATGAAGATTGGATGAAAAAATATATGTTGAGATTTCAGGAGACTCTAGTGTTTTGGAAGTTTGGCAACCCCTTTCAATGTAAGTGTTATTCGCCAGTCCCTGCTTTAGGCTGCATCAAGAGGAAACAAACCTTAGAGATAGAACGTAGAACTAATGTATTGTGTCAAGTTTCAAGAAGCTAGCACAAACCGTGTTTGATTTAGAGTTCGAACGCATCTGTCAATATAGTAGAAAACAGAGTGAAACCTAAAATTTCAAAATGTTACTGCAAACGAATGCTTCATCCTAGGAGAACGAAACTTGGGCATCCAAATTTGATTGGTGTACTGCTCATTACTTGAAAGTATCATGAAGGTCGGAAGCAAAAATTTATGTTGAGATTTCAGGAGATTCTAGTGTTTTGGCCGCCTAACAACGCCTTTCATTGAATGTGTCGTTCACCAGTATCTGCTTAAGGCTACATCAAGAGGAAACAAACCTTAGAGATAGAACGTAGAACTACTGTATTGTGTCAAGTTTCAAGAAGCTAGCACAAACCGTGTTTGATTTAGAGTTCTAACTGCATCTGTCAATATAGGAGAAAACCAAGGAAACCTAAAAATTCAAACTGTTACTGCAAACGAATGCTTCAACGTAAAAGAACGAAACTTGAGCATCCAAGTGGGATTGGTGTACTGATCATTACTTGAAAGTATCATGAAGATTGGATGAAAAAATATATGTTGAGATTTCAGGAGACTCTAGTGTTTTGGAAGTTTGGCAACCCCTTTCAATATAAGTGTTATTCGCCAGTCCCTGCTTTAGGCTACATCAAGAGAAAACAAACCTTAGAGATAGAACGTAGAACTAATGTATTTGTCAAGTTTCAAGAACCTAGCACAAACCGTGTTTGATATAGAGTTTGAACTGCATCTGTCAATATAGGAGAAAACAGAGTGAAACCTAAAAATTCAAACTGTTACTGCAAACGAATGCTTCAACGTAAAAGAACGAAACTTGAGCATCCAAGTCGGATTGGTGTACTGCTCATTACTTGAAAGTATCATGAAGGTCGGAAGCAAAAATTTATCTTGAGATTTCAGGAGACTCTAGTGTTTTGGCAGCCTAACATCGCCTTTCATTGAATGTGTCATTCACCAGTATCTGCTTAAGGCTACATCAAGAAGAAACAAACCTTAGAGATAGAAAGTAGAACTACTGTATTGTGTCAAGTTTCAAGAAGCTTGCACAAACCGTGTTTGATTTAGTGTTCTAACTGCATCTGTCAATATAGGAGAAAACAGAGTGAAATCTAAAAATTCACACTGTTACTGCAAACGAATGCTTCAACGTAAAAGAACGAAACTTGAGCATCCAAGTGGGATTGGTGTACTGATCATTACTTGAAAGTATCATGAAGATTGGATGAAAAAATATGTGTTGAGATTTCAGGAGACTCTAGTGTTTTGGAAGTTTGGCAACCCGTTTCCATATAAGTGTTATTCACCAGTCCCTGCTTTAGGCTACATCAAGAGGAAACAAACCTTTGAGATAGAAAGTAGAACTAATGTATTGTGTCAAGTTTCAAGAAGCTAGCACAAACCGTGTTTGATATTGAGTTCGAACTGCATCTGTCAATATAGGAGAAAACAGAGTGAAACCTAAAAATTCAAACTGTTACTGCAAACGAATGCTTCAACGTAAAAGAACGAAACTTGAGCATCCAAGTGGGATTGGTGTACTGATCATTACTTGAAAGTATCATGAAGATTGGATGAAAAAATATATGTTGAGATTTCAGGAGACTCTAGTGTTTTGGAAGTTTGGCAAGCTCTTTCAATATAAGTGTTATTCGCCAGTCGCTGCTTAAGGCTACATCAAGAGGAAACAAACATTAGAGATAGAACGTAGAACTAATGAATTGTGTCAAGTTTCTAGAAGCTAGCACAAACCGTGTTTGATTTAGAGTTAGAACGCATCTGTCAATATAGTAGAAAACAGAGTGTAACCTAAAAATTCAAACTGTTACTGCAAACGAATGCTTCAACCTAGGAGAACGAAACTTGGGCATCCAAGTTTCATTGGTGTACTGCTCATTACTTGAAAGTATCATGAAGGTCGGAAGCAAAAATTTATGTTGAAATTTCAGGAGACACTGGTGTTTTGGCCGCCTAACAACGCCTTTCATTGAATGTGTCATTCACCAGTATCTGCTTACGGCTACATCAAGAGGAAACAAACCTTAGAGAGAGAACGTAGAACTACTGTATTGTGTAAAGTTTCAAGAAGCTACCACAAACCGTGTTTGATTTAGAGTTCTAACTGCATCTGTCAACATAGGAGAAAACAGAGTGAAACCTAAAAATTCAAACTGTTACTATAAACGAATGCTTCAACGTAAAAGAACGAAACTTGAGCATCCAAGTGGGATTGGTGTACTGATCATTACTTGAAAGTATCATGAAGATTGGATGAAAAAATATATGTTGAGATTTCAGGAGACTGTAGTGTTTTGGAAGTTTGGCAACCCCTTTCAATGTAAGTGTTATTCGCCAGTCCCTGCTTTAGGCTGCATCAAGAGGAAACAAACCTTAGAGATAGAACGTAGAACTAATGTATTGTGTCAAGTTTCAAGAAGCTAGCACAAACCGTGTTTGATTTAGAGTTCGAACGCATCTGTCAATATAGTAGAAAACAGAGTGAAACCTAAAATTTCAAAATGTTACTGCAAACGAATGCTTCATCCTAGGAGAACGAAACTTGGACATCCAAATTTGATTGGTGTACTGCTCATTACTTGAAAGTATCATGAAGGTCGGAAGCAAAAATTTATGTTGAGATTTCAGGAGATTCTAGTGTTTTGGCCGCCTAACAACGCCTTTCATTGAATGTGTCGTTCACCAGTATCTGCTTAAGGCTACATCAAGAGGAAACAAACCTTAGAGATAGAACGTAGAACTACTGTATTGTGTCAAGTTTCAAGAAGCTAGCACAAACCGTGTTTGATTTAGAGTTCTAACTGCATCTGTCCATATAGGAGAAAACCAAGGAAACCTAAAAATTCAAACTGTTACTGCAAACGAATGCTTCAACGTAAAAGAACGAAACTTGAGCATCCAAGTGGGATTGGTGTACTGATCATTACTTGAAAGTATCATGAAGATTGGATGAAAAAATATATGTTGAGATTTCAGGAGACTCTAGTGTTTTGGACGTTTGGCAACCCCTTTCAATATAAGTGTTATTCGCCAGTCCCTGCTTTAGGCTACATCAAGAGGAAACAAACCTTTGAGATAGAAAGTAGAACTAATGTATTGTGTCAAGTTTCAAGAAGCTAGCACAAACCGTGTTTGATATTGAATTCGAACTGCATCTCTCAATATAGGAGAAAACAGAGGGAAACCTAAAAATTTAAACTGTTACTGCAAACGAATGCTTCAACCTAGGAGAACGAATCTTGGGCATCCAAGCTTGATTGGTGTACTGCTCATTACTTGAAAGTATCATGAAGGTCGGAAGCAAAAATTTATGTTGAGATTCAGTGGACTCTAGTGTTTTGGCCGCCAAACAACGCCTTTCATTGAATGTGTCATTCACCAGTATCTGCTTAAGGCTACATCATGAGGAAACAAACCTTAGAGATAGAACGTAGAACTATTGTATTGTGTCAAGTTTCAAGAAGCTAGCAAAAACCGTGTTTGATTTAGAGTTCTAACTGCATCTGTCAATATAGGAGAAAACAGAGTGAAACCTAAAAATTCAAACTGTTACTGCAAACGAATGCTCCAACGTAAAAGAACGAAACTTGAGCATCCAAGTGGGATTGGTGTACTGATCATTACTTGAAAGTATCATGAAGATTGGATGAAAAAAAATGTGTTGAGATTTCAGGAGACTCTAGTGTTTTGGAAGTTTGGCAACCCGTTTCCATATAAGTGTTATTCACCAGTCCCTGCTTTAGGCTACATCAAGAGGAAACAAACCTTTGAGATAGAAAGTAGAACTAATGTATTGTGTCAAGTTTCAAGAAGCTAGCACAAACCGTGTTTGATATTGATTTCGAACTGCATCTGTCAATATAGGAGAAAAAAGAGTGAAACCAAAAATTCAAACTGTTACTGCAAACGAATGCTTTAACGTAAAAGAACGAAACTTGAGCATCCAAGTGGGATTGGTGTACTGATCATTACTTGAAAGTATCATGAAGATTGGATGAAAAAATATATGTTGAGATTTCAGGAGACTCTAGTGTTTTGGAAGTTTGGCAAGCTCTTTCAATATAAGTGTTATTCGCCAGTCCCTGCTTTAGGCTACATCAAGAGGAAACAAACATTAGAGATAGAACGTAGAACTAATGAATTGTGTCAAGTTTCTAGAAGCTAGCACAAACCGTGTTTGATTTAGAGTTAGAACGCATCTGTCAATATAGTATAAAACAGAGTGTAACCTAAAAATTCAAACTGTTACTGCAAACGAATGCTTCAACCTAGGAGAACGAAACTTGGGCATCCAAGTTTGATTGCTGTACTGCTCATTACTTGAAAGTATCATGAAGGTCGGAAGCAAAAATTTATGTTGAGATTTCAGCAGACTCTAGTGTTTTGGCAGCCTAACCACGCCTTTCATTGAATGTGTCATTCACCAGTATCTGCTTACGGCTACATCAAGAGGAAACAAACCTTAGAGAGAGAACGTAGAACTACTGCATTGAGTCAAGTTTCAAGAAGCTAGCACAAATCGTGTTTGATTTATAGTTCTAGCTGCATCTGTCAATATGGGAGAAAACAGAATGAAACCTAAAAATTCAAACTGTTACTGCAAACGAATGCTTCAACGTAAAAGAACGAAACTTGAGCATCCAATTGGGATTGGTGTACTGATCATTACTTGAAAGTATCATGAACATTGGATGAAAAAATATATGTTGAGATTTCAGGAGACTCTAGTGTTTTGGAAGTTTGGCAACCCCTTTCAATATAAGTGTTATTCGCCAGTCCCTGCTTTAGGCTACATCAAGACGAAACAAACCTTAGAGATAGAACGTAGAACTAATGTATTTGTCAAGTTTCAAGAACCTAGCACAAACCGTGTTTGATATAGAGTTTGAACTGCATCTGTCAATATAGGAGAAAACAGAGTGAAACCTAAAAATTCAAACTGTTACTGCAAACGAATTCTTCAACCTAGGAGAACGAAACTTGGGCATCCAAGTTTGATTGGTGTACTGCTCATTACTTGAAAGTATCATGAAGGTCGGAAGCAAAAATTTATGTTGAGATTTCAGGAGACTCTAGTGTTTTGGCAGCCTAACCTCGACTTTCATTGAATGTTTCATTCACCAGTATCTGCTTACGGCTACATCAAGAGGATACAAACCTTAGAGAGAGAACGTTGAACTACTGTATTGTGTCAAGTTTCAAGAAGCTAGCACAAATCGTGTTTGATTTAGAGTTCTAACTGCATCTGTCAATATAGGAGAAAACAGAGTGAAACCTAAAAATTCAAACTGTTACTGCAAACGAATGCTTCAACATAAAAGAACAAAACTTGAGCATCCAAGTCGGATTGGTGTACTGCTCATTACTTGAAAGTATCATGAAGGTCGGAAGCAAAAATTTATCTTGAGATTTCAGGAGACTCTAGTGTTTTGGCAGCCTAACAACGCCTTTCATTGAATGTGTCATTCACCAGTATCTGCTTAAGGCTACATCAAGAAGAAACAAACCTTAGAGATAGAAAGTAGAACTACTGTATTGTGTCAAGTTTCAAGAAGCTTGCACAAACCGTGTTTGATTTAGTGTTCTAACTGCATCTGTCAATATAGGAGAAAACAGAGTGAAACCTAAAAATTCACACTGTTACTGCAAACGAATGCTTCAACGTAAAAGAACGAAACTTGAGCATCCAAGTGGGATTGGTGTACTGATCATTACTTGAAAGTATCATGAAGATTGGATGAAAAAATATGTGTTGAGATTTCAGGAGACTCTAGTGTTTTGGAAGTTTGGCAACCCGTTTCCATATAAGTGTTATTCACCAGTCCCTGCTTTAGGCTACATCAAGAGGAAACAACCCTTTGATATAGAAAGTAGAACTAATGTATTGTGTCAAGATTCAAGAAGCTAGCACAAACCGTGTTTGATATAGAGTTCGAACTGCATCTGTCAATATAGGAGAAAACAGAGGGAAACCTGAAAATTCAAACTGTTACTGCAAACGAATGCTTCAACCTAATAGAACGAAACATGGGCATCCAAGTTTGATTGGTGTACTGCTCATTACTTGAAAGTATCATGAAGGTCGGAAGCAAAAATTTATGTTGAGATTACAGGAGAATCTAGTATTTTGGCAGCCTAACAACGCCTTTCATTGAATGTGTCATTCACCAGTATCTGCTTACGGCTACATCAAGAGGAAACAAACCTTAGAGAGAGAACGTAGAACTACTGTATTGTGTCAAGTTTCAAGAAGCTAGCACAAACTGTGTTTGATTTAGAGTTATAACTGCATCTGTCAATATAGGAGAAAGCAGAGTGAAACCTAAAAATTCAAACTGTTACTGCAAACGAATTCTTCAATGTGAAAGAACAAAACTTGAGCATCCAAGTGGGATTGGTGTACTGATCATTACTTGAAAGTATCATGAAGATTGGATGAAAAAATATGTGTTGAGATTTCAGGAGACTCTATTGTTTTGGATGTTTGGCAACCCCTTTCAATATAAGTGTTATTCGCCAGTCCCTGCTTTAGGCTACATCAAGAGGAAACAAACCTTAGAGATAAAACGTAGAACTAATGTATTGTGTCAAGTTTCAAGAAGCTAGCACAAAGCGTGTTTGATTTAGAGTTCGAACGCATCTGTCAATATAGTAGAAAACAGAGTGAAACCTAAAAATTCAAACTGTTCCTGCAAACGAATGCTTCAACCTAGGAGAACGAAACTTGGGCATCCAAGTTTGATTGGTGTACTGCTCATTACTTGAAAGTATCATGAAGGTCGGAAGCAAAAATTTATGTTGAGATTTCAGGAGACTCTAGTGTTTTGGCAGCCTAACCACGCCTTTCATTGAATGTGTCATTCACCAGTATCTGCTAACGGCTACATCAAGAGGAAACAAACCTTAGAAAGAGAACGTAGAACTACTGTAGTGTGTCAAGTTTCAAGAAGCTAGCACAAATCGTGTTTGATTTAGAGTTCTAACTGCATCTGTCAATATAGGAGAAAACAGAGTGAAACCTAAAAATTCAAACTGTTACTGCAAACGAATGCTTCAACCTAGGAGAACGAAACTTGGGCATCCAAGTTTGATTGGTGTACTGCTCATTACTTGAAAGTATCATGAAGGTCGGAAGCAAAAATTTATCTTGAGATTTCAGGAGACTCTAGTGTTTTGGCAGCCTAACAACGCCTTTCATTGAATGTGTCATTCACCAGTATCTGCTTAAGGCTACATCAAGAAGAAACAAACCTTAGATAGAAAGTAGAACTACTGTATTGTGTCGAGTTTCAAGAAGCTTGCACAAACCGTGTTTGATTTAGTGTTCTAACTGCATCTGTCAATATAGGAGAAAACAGAGTGAAACCTAAAAATTCACACTGTTACTGCAAACGAATGCTTCAACGTAAAAGAACGAAACTTGAGCATCCAAGTGGGATTGGTGTACTGATCATTACTTGAAAGTATCATGAAGATTGGATGAAAAAAAATGTGTTGAGATTTCAGGAGACTCTAGTGTTTTGGAAGTTTGGCAACCCGTTTCCATATAAGTGTTATTCACCAGTCCCTGCTTTAGGCTACATCAAGAGGAAACAAACCTTTGAGATAGAAAGTAGAACTAATGTATTGTGTCAAGTTTCAAGAAGCTAGCACAAACCGTGTTTGATATTGAGTTCGAACTGCATCTGTCAAAATAGGAGAAAACAGAGTGAAACCTAAAAATTCAAACTGTTACTGCAAATGAATGCTTTAACGAAAAAGAACGAAACTTGAGCATCCAAGTAGGATTGGTGTACTGATCATTACTTGAAAGTATCATGAAGATTGTATGAAAAAATATATGTTGAGATTTCAGGAGACTCTAGTGTTTTGGAAGTTTGGCAAGCTCTTTCAATATAAGTGTTATTCGCCAGTCCCTGCTTTAGGCTACATCAAGAGGAAACAAACATTAGAGATAGAACGTAGAACTAATGAATTGTGTCAAGTTTCTAGAAGCTAGCACAAACCGTGTTTGATTTAGAGTTCGAACTGCATCTGTCAATATAGGAGAAAACAGAGGGAAACTTAAAAATTCAAACTGTTACTGCAAATGAATGCTTCAACCTTAGGAGAACGACACTTGGGCATCCAAGCTTGATTGGTGTACTGCTCATTACTTGAAAGTATCATGAAGGTCGGAAGCAAATTTTATGTTGCGATTTCAGGGGACTCTAGTGTTTTGGCCGCCTAACAACGCCTTTCGTTGAATGTGTCATTCACCAGTATCTGCTTAAGGCTACATCAAGAAGAAACAAACCTTAGAGATAGAAAGTAGAACTACTGTATTGTGTCAAGTTTCAAGAAGCTTGCACAAACCGTGTTTGATTTAGTGTTCTAACTGCATCTGTCAATATAGGAGAAAGCAGAGTGAAACCTAAAAATTCACACTGTTACTGCAAACAAATGCTTGAACGTAAAACAACGAAACTTGCGCATCCAAGTGGGATTGGTGTACTGATCATTACTTGAAAGTATCATGAAGATTGGATGAAAAAATATATGTTGAGATTTCAAGAGACTCTAGTGTTTTGTAAGTTTGGCAACCCCTTTCAATATAACTGTTATTCACCAGTCCCTGCTTTAGGCTACATCAAGAGGAAACAAACCTTAGAGATAGAAAGTAGAACTAATGTATTGTGTCAAGTTTCAAGAAGCCAGCACAATCCGTGTTTGATTTAGAGTTCGAACGCATCCATCAATATAGTAGGAAACAGAGTGAAACCTAAAAATTCGAACTGTTACTGCAAACGAATTCTTCAATTTAGGAGAACGAAACATGGGCATCCAAGTTTGATTGGTGTACTGCTATACTTGAAAGTATCATGAAGGTCGGAAGCAAAAATTTATGTTGAGATTTCACTAGACTCTAGTGTTTTGGCAGCCAAACAACGCCTTTCATTGAATGTGTCATTCACCAGTATCTGCTTACGGCTACATCAAGAGGAAACAAACCTTAGAGATAGAACGTAGAACTACTGTATTTTGTCAAGTTTCATAAGCTAGCTCAAACCGTGTTTGATTTAGAGTTCTAACTGCATCTGTCAATATAGGAGAAAACAGAGTGAAACCTAAAAATTCAAACTGTTACTGCAAACGAATGCTTCAACGTAAAGGAACGAAACTTGAGCATCCAAGTGGGATTGGTGTACTGATCATTACTTGAAAGTATCATTAAATGGGATGAAAAAATATATGTTGAGATTTCAGGAGACTGTAGTGTTTTGGAAGTTTGGCAACCTCTTTCATTATAAGTGTTATTCGCCAGTCCCTGCTTTAGGCTACATCAAGAGTAAACAAACCTTAGAGATAGAACGTAGAACTAATGTATTGTGTCATTTTAAGAAGCTATCACAAACCGTATTTTATATAGAGTTCGAACTGCATCTGTCAATATAGGAGAAAACAGAGTGAAAACTAAAAATTCAAACTGTTACTGCAAACGAATGCTTCATCCTAGGAGAACGAAACTTGGGCATCCAAGTTTGATTGGTGTACTGCTGATTACTTGAAAGTATCATGAAGGTCGGAAGCAAAAATTTATGTTGAGATTTCAGGAGACTCTAGTGTTTTGGCAGCCTAACAACGCCTTTCATTGAATGTGTCATTCACCAGTATCTGCTTAAGGCTACATCAAGAGGAAACAAACCTTAGAGATAGAACGTAGAACTACTGTATTGTGTCAAGTTTCAAGAAGCTACCAGAAACCGTGTTTGATTTAGAGTTCTAACTGCATCTGTCAATATAGGAGAAAACAGAGTGAAACCTAAAAATTCAAACTGTTACTGCAAACGAATGCTCCAAAGTAAAAGAACGAAACTTGAGCATCCAAGTGGGATTGGTGTACTGATCATTACTTGAAAGTATCATGAAGATTGGATGAAAAAATATATGTTGAGATTTCAGGAGACTCTAGTGTTTTGGAAGTTTGGCAACCCCTTTCAATATAAGTGTTATTCACCAGTCCCTGCTTTAGGCTACATCAAGAGGAAACAAACCATAGAGATAGAACGTAGAACTAATGAATTTGTCAAGTTTCAAGAAGCTAGCACAAACCGTGTTTGATATAGAGTTCGAACTGCATCTGTCAATATAGGAGAAAACAGAGTGAAACCTAAAAATTCAAACTGTTAGCGCAAACGAATGCTTCAACCTAGGACAACGAAACTTGGGCATCCAAGTTTGATTGGTGTACTGCTCATTACTTGAAAGTATCATGAAGGTCGGAATCAAAAAATTATGTTGAGATTTCAGGAGATTCTAGTGTTTTGGCAGCCTTACAACGCCTTTCATTGAATGTGTCATTCACCCGTGTCTGCTTACGGCTACATCAAGAGGAAACAAACCTTAGAGAGAGAACGTAGAACTACTGTATTGTGTGAAGTTTCAAGAAGCTTGCACAAACCGTGTTTGGTTTACTGTTCTAACTGCATCTGTCAATATAGGAGAAAACAGAGTGAAACCTAAAAATTCACACTGTTACTGCAAACGAATGCTTCAACGTAAAAGAACAAAACTTGAGCATCCAAGTGGGATTGGTGTACTGATCATTACTTGAAAGTATCATGAAGATTGGATGAAAAAATATATGTTGAGATTTCAGGAGACTCTAATGTTTTGGAAGTTTGGCAACCCCTTTCAAAATAAGTGTTATTCGCCAGTTCCTGCTTTAGGCTACATCAAGAGGAAACAAACCTTAGAGATAGAACGTAGAACTAATGTATTGTGTCAAGATTCAAGAAGCTAGCACAAACCGTGTTTGATATAGAGTTCGAACTGCATCTGTCAATATAGGAGAAAACAGAGTGAAACCTAAAAATTCAAACTGTTACAGTAAACGAATGCTTCAACCTAGGAGAACGAAACATGGGCATCCAAGTTTGATTGGTGTACTGCTCATTACTTGAATGTATCATGAAGGTCGGAAGCAAAAATTTTATTTGAGATTTCAGGAGACTCTAATGTTTTGGCAGCGTAACAATGCCTTTCATTGAGTGTGTCATTCACCAGTATCTGCTTAAGGCTACATCAAGAGGAACAAACCTTAGAAATAGAACGTAGAACTACTGTATCGTGTCAAGTTTCAAAAAGCTACCACAAACCGTGTTTGATTTAGAGTTCTAACTGCATCTGTCAATATAGGAGAAAACAGAGTGAAACGTAAAAATTCAAACTGTTACTGCAAACGAATGCTTCAACGTAAAAGTATCAAACTAGAGCATCCAAGTGGGATTGGTGTACTGATCATTACTTGAAAGTATCATGAAGATTGGATGAAAAAATATATGTTGAGATTTCAGGAGACTCTAGTGTTTTGGAAGTTTGGCAAGCTCTTTCAATATAAGTGTTATTCGCCAGTCCCTCTTTAGGTTACATCAAGAGGAAACAAACATTAGAGATAGAACGTAGAACTAATGAATTGTGTCAAGTTTCTAGAAGCTAGCACAAACCGTGTTTGATTTAGAGTTAGAACGCATCTGTCAATATAGTATAAAACAGAGTGTAACCTAAAAATTCAAACTGTTACTGCAAACGAATGCTTCAACCTAGGAGAACGAAACTTGGGCATCCAAGTTTGATTGCTGTACTGCTCATTACTTGAAAGTATCATGAAGGTCGGAAGTAAAAATTTATGTTGAGATTTCAGGAGACTCTAGTGTTTTGGCAGCCTAACCACGCCTTTCATTGAATGGGTCATTCACCAGTATCTGCTTACGGCTACATCAAGAGGAAACAAACCTTAGAGAGAGAACGTAGAACTACTGCATTGTGTCAAGTTTCAAGAAGCTAGCACAAATCGTGTTTGATTTAGAGTTCTAGCTGCATCTGTCAATATAGGAGAAAACAGAGTGAAACCTAAAAATTCAAACTGTTACTGCAAACGAATGCTTCAACGTAAAAGAACGAAACTTGAGCATCCAAGTGGGATTGGTGTAGTGATCATTACTTGAAAGTATCATGAAGATTGGATGAAAAAATATATGTTGAGATTTCAGGAGACTCTAGTGTTTTGGAAGTTTGGCAACCCCTTCAATATGAGTGTTATTCGCCAGTCCCTGCTTTAGGCTACATCAAGAGGAAACAAACCTTAGAGATAGAACGTAGAACTAATGTATTGTGTCAAGTTTCAAGAAGCTAGCACAATCCGTGTTTGATTTAGAGTTCGAACGCATCTGTCAATATAGTAGAAAACAGAGTGAAACCTAAAAATTCAAACTGTTACTGCAAACGAATGCTTCAACCTAGGAGAACGAAACTTGGGCATCCAAGTTTGATTGGTGTACTGCTCATTACTTGAAAGTATCATGAAGGTCGGAAGCAAAATTTATGTTGATATTTCAGGAGACTCTAGTGTTTTGGCCGCCTAACAACGCCTTTCATTGAATGTGTCATTCACCAGTATCTGCTTAAGGCTACATCAAGAGGAAACAAACCTTAGAGATAGAACATAGAACTACATTATTGTGTCAAGTTTCAAGAAGCTAGCACAAACCATGTTTGATTTAGAGTTCTAACTGCATCTGTCAATATAGGAGAAAACAGAGTGAAACCTAAAAATTCAAACTGTTACTGCAAACGAATGCTTCAACGTAAAAGAACGAAACTTGAGCATCCAAGTGGGATTGGTGTACTGATCATTACTTGAAAGTGTCATGAAGATTGGATGAAAAAATATATGTTGAGATTTCAGGAGACTCTAGTGTTTTGGAAGTTTGGCAACCCCTTTCAATATAAGTGTTATTCGCCAGTCCCTGCTTTAGGCTACATCAAGAGGAAACAAACCTTAGAGATAGAATGTAGGACTAATGTATTGTGTCATTTCAAGAAGCTAGCACAAACCGTGTTTGATATAGAGTTCGAACTGCATCTGTCAATATAGGAGAAAACAGAGTGAAACCTAAAAATTCAAACTGTTAGTGCAAACGAATGCTTCAAACTAGGAGAAGGAAACTTGGGCATCCAAGTTTGATTGGTGTATTGCTCATTACTTGAAAGTATCATGAAGGTCGGAATCAAAAATTTATGTTGAGATTTCAGGAGATTCTAGTGTTTTGGCAGCTTAACAACGCCTTTCATTGAATGTGTCATTCACCAGTGTCTGCTTACGGCTATATCAGGAGGAAACAAACCTTAGAGAGAGAACGTAGAACTACTGTATTGTGTCAAGTTTCAAGAAGCTAGCACAAACCGTGTTTGATTTAGAGTTCTAAATGCATATGTCAATATAGGAGAAAACAGAGTGAAACCTAAAAATTCAAACTGTTACTGCAAACGAATTCTTAAACGTAAAAGAACGAAACTTGAGCATCCAAGTGGGATTGGTGTACTGATCATTACTTGAAAGTATCATGAAGATTGGATGAAAACATATGTGTTGAGATTTCAGGAGACTCTAGTGTTTTGGAAGTTTGGCAACCCCTTTCAATATAAGTGTTATTCGCCAGTCGCTGCTTTAAACTACATCAAGAGGAAACAAACCTTAGACATACAACGTAGAACTAATGTATTGTGTCAAGTTTCAAGAAGCTAGCACAAACCGTGTTTGATTTAGAGTTCGAACGCATCTGTCAATATAGTAGAAAACAGAGTGAAACCTAAAAATTCAAACTGTTACTGCAAACGAATGCTTCAGCGTAGGAGAACGAAACTTGGGCATCCAAGTTTGATTGGTGTACTGCTCATTACTTGAAAGTATCATGAAGGTCGGAAGCAAAAATTTATGTTGAGATTTCAGGAGACTCTAGTGTTTTGGCAGCCTAACCACGCCTTTCATTGAATGTGTCATTCACCAGTATCTGCTTACGGCTACATCAAGAGGAAACAAACCTTAGAGAGAGAATGTAGAACTACTGTATTGTGTCAAGTTTCAAGAAGCTAGCACAAATCGTGTTTGATTTAGAGTTCTAACTGCACCTGTCAATATAGGAGAAAACAGAGTGAAACCTAAAAATTCAAACTGTTATTGCAAACGAATGCTTCAACGTAAAAGAACGAAACTTGAGCATCCAAGTGGGATTGGTGTACTGATCATTACTTCAAAGCATCATGAAGATTGGATGAAAAAATATATGTTGAGATTTCAGGAGACTCTAGTGTTTTGGAAGTTTGGCAAACCATTTCAATATGAGTGTTATTCGCCAGTCCCTGCTTTAGGCTACATCAAGAGGAAACAAACCTTAGAGATAGAACCTAGAACTAATGTATTCGGTCATTTCAAGAAGCTAGCACAAACCGTGTTTGATATAGAGTTCGAACTGCATCTGTCAATATAGGGGAAAACAGAGTGAAACCTAAAAATTCAAACTGTTACTGCAAACGAATGCTTCAATTTAGGAGAACGAAACTTGGGCATCCAAGTTTGACTGGTGTACTGCTCATTACTTGAAATTATCATGAAGGTCGGAAGCAAAAATTTATGTTGAGATTTCAGGAGACTCTAGTGTTTTGGCAGCCTAACAACGCCTTTCATTGAATGTGTTATTCACCAGTATCTGCTTAAGGCTACATCAAGAGGAAACAAACCTTAGGGAAAGAAGGTAGAACTACATTATTGTGTCAAGTTTCAAGAAACTAGCACAAACCGTGTTTGATTTAGAGTTCTAACTGCATCTGTCAATATAGGAGAAAACAGAGTGAAACCTAACAATTCAAACTGTTACTGCAAACGAATGCTTCAACGTAAAAGAACGAAACTCTAGCATCCCAGTGGGATGGTGTACTGATCATTAATTGAAAGCATCATGAAGATTGGATGAAAAAATATATGTTGAGATTTCTGGAGAGTCTAGTGTTTTGGAAGTTTGGCAACCCCTTTCAATATAAGTGTTATTCGCCAGTCCCTGCTTTAGGCTACATCAAGAGGAAACAAACCTGAGAGATAGAACGTAGAACTAATGTATTGTGTCAAGATTCAAGAAGCTAGCACAAACCGTGTTTGATTTAGAGTTCGAACGCATATGCCAATATAGTAGAAAACAGAGTGAAACCTAACAATTCAAACTGTTACTGCAAACGAATGCTTCAACGCAAAAGAACAAAACTCGAGCATCCAAGTGGGATGGTGTACTGATCATTACTTGAAAGAATCATGAAGATTGGATGAAAAAATATGTGTTGAGATTTCAGGAGACTCTAGTGTTTTGGAAGTTTGGCAACCCCTTTCAATATAAGTGTTATTCGCCAGTCCCTGCTTCAGGCTACATCAAGAGGAAACAAACCTGAGAGATATAACGTAGAACTAATGAATTGTGTCAAGTTTCAAGAAGCTAGCACAAACCGTGTTTGATTTAGTGTTCTAACTGCATCTGTCAATATAGGAGAAAACAGAGTGAAACCTAAAAATTCAAACTGATACTGGAAACGAATGCTTCAACGTAAAAGAACAAAACTCGAGCACCCAAGTGGGACGGTGTACTGATCATTACTTGAAAGTATCATGAAGATTGGATGAAAAAATAAATGTTGAGATTTCAGGAGAATCTAGTGTTTTGGAAGTTTGGCAACCCATTTCAATATACGTGTTATTCGCCAGTCCCTGCTTTAGGCTCCATCAAGAGGAAACAAACCTGAGAGATAGAACGTAAAACTAATGTATTGTGTCAAGATTCAAGAAGCTAGCACAAACCATGTTTGATTTAGAGTTCGAACGCATCTGTCAATATAGTAGAAAACAGAGTGAAACCTAAAAATTCAAACTGTTACTGCAAACGAATGCTTCAACCTAGGAGAACGAAACATGGGTATCCAAGTTTGATTGGTGTACTGCTCATTACTTGAAAGTATCATGAAGATTGGATGAAGAAATATATGTTGAGATTTCAGGAGACTCTAGTGTTTTGGAAGTTTGGCAAATTCTTTCAATATACGTGTTATTCGCCAGTCCCAGCTTTAGGCTACATCAAGAGGAAACAAACTTTAGAGATAGAACGTAAAACTTATGTATTGTGTCACGTTTCAAGAAGCTAGCACAAACCGTGTTTGATTTAGAGTTCGAACGCATCTGTCAATATAGGAGAAAACAGAGTGAAACCTAAGAATTCAAACTGTTATTGCAAACGAATGCTTCAACCTAGGAGAACAAAACATGGGCATCCAAGTTTGATTGGTGTACTGCTCATTACGTGAAAGTATCATGAAGGTCGGAAGAAAAAATATATGGTGAGATTTCAGGAGACTCTAGTTTTTGGCAGCCTAACAACGCCTTTCATTGAATGTGTTATTCGCCAGTATCTGCTTAAGGCTACATCAAGAGGAAACAAACCTTAGGGAAAGAAGGTAGAACTACATTGTTGTGTCAAGTTTCAAGAAACTACCACAAACCGTGTTTGATTTAGAGTTCTAACTGCATCTGTCAATATAGGATAAAACAGAGTGAAATCTAAAAATTCAAACTGTTACTGCAAACCAATGCTTCAATGTAAAAGAACAAAACTTGAGCATCCAAGTGGGATAGTGTACTGATCATTACTTGAAAGTATCATGAAGATTGGATGAAAAAATATATGTTGAGATTTCAGGAGAGTCTAGTGTTTTGGAAGTTTGACAACCCCTTTCAATATAAGTGTTATTCGCCAGTCCCTGCTTTAGGCTACATCAAGAGGAAACAAACCTGAGAGATAGAACGTAGAGCTAATGTATTGTGTCAAGATTCAAGAAGCTAGCACAAACCGTGTTTGATTTAGAGTTCGAACGCATCTGTCAATATAGTAGAAAACAGAGTGAAACCTAAAAATTCAAACTGTTACTGCAAACCAATGCTTCAAAGTAAAAGAACGAAACTCGAGCATCCTAGTGGGATTGGTGTACTGATCATTACTTGAAAGTATCATGAAGATTGGATGAAAATATATATGTTAAGATTTCAGGAGACTCTAGTGTTTTGGAAGTTACGCAACCCCTTTCAATATAAGTGTTATTCGCCATTCCCGGCTTAATGCTACATCAAGACGTAACAAAACTTAGAGATAGAATGTAGAACTAATGTATTGTGTCAAGTTTCAAGAAGCTAGCACAAACCGTGTTTGACTTAGACTTCTAACTGCATCTGTCAATATAGTAGAAAACGGAGTGAAACCTAAAAATTCAAACTGTTACTGCAAACCAATGCTTCAACGTAAAAGAACGAAACTTGAGCATCCAAGTGGGATTGGTGTACTGATCATTACTTGAATGTATCATGAAGACTGGATGAAAAAATATATGTTGAGTTTTCAGGAGACTCTAGTGTTTTGGAAGTTTGGCAACCCCTTTCAATATAAGTGTTATTCGCCAGTACCTGCTTTAGGCTACATCAAGAGGAAACAAACATTAGAGATAGAAAGTAGAACTAATGTATTGTGTCAAGATTCAAGAAGCTAGCACAAACCGTGTTTGATTTAGAGTTCGAACGCATCTGTCAATATAGTAGAAAAAAGAGTGAAACCTAAAAATTCAAACTGTTACGGCAAACGAATGCTTCAACGTAAAAGAACAAAACTCGAGCATCCAAGTGGGATGGTGTACTGATCATTACTTGAAAGTATCATGAAGATTGGATGAAAAAATATATGTTGAGATTTCAGGTGACTCTAGTGTTTTGGAAGTTTGGCAACCCCTTTCAATATAAGTGTTATTCGCCAGACCCTGCTTTAGGCTACATCAAGAGGAAACAATCTTTAGGGATAGAACGTAGAACTTATGTATTGGGTCAAGTTTCAAGAAGCTAGTTCAAACCGTGTTTGATTTAGAGTTCGAACTGCATCTGTCAATATAGGAGAAAACAGAGTGAAACCTAAAAATTCAAACTGTTACTGCAAACGAATGCTTCAACCTAGGAGAACAAAACATGGGCATCCGAGTTTGATTGGTGTACTGCTCATTACTTGAAAGTATCATGAAGGTCGGAAGAAAACATATATGGTGAGATTTCAAAAGACTCTAGTTTTTGGCAGACTACCAACACCTTTCATTGAATGTGTTATTCGCCAGTATCTGCTTAAGGCTACATCAAGAGGAAACAAACCTTAGGGAAAGAATGTAGAACAACATTATTGTGTCAAGTTTCAAGAAACTAGCACAAACCGTGTTTGATTTAGAGTTCTAACTGCATCTGTCAATATAGGAGAAAACAGAGTGAAACCTAAAAATTCAAACTGTTACTGCAAACGAATGCTTCAACATAAAAGAACAAAACTTGAGCATCCAAGTGGGATTGGTGTACTGATCATTACTTGAAAGTATCATGAAGATTGGATGAAAAAAATATCTGTTGAGATTTCAGGAGACTCTAGTGTTTTGGAAGTTTGGCAACCCCTTTCATCATAAGTGTTATTCGCCAGTCCCTGCTTCAGGCTACATCAAGAGGAAACAAACCTGAGAGATAGAACGTAGAACTAATGTATTGTGTCAAGTTTGAAGAAGCTAGCACAAACCGTGTTTGATTTAGTGTTCTAACTGCATCTGTCAATATAGGAGAAAACAGAGTGAAACCTAAAAATTCAAACTGTTACTGCAAACGAATGCTTCAACGTAAAAGAACAAAACTCGAGCATCCAAGTGGGATGGTGTACTGATCATTACTTGAAAGTATCATGAAGATTGGATGAAAAAATATATGTTGAGATTTCAGGAGAATCTAGTGTTTTGAAAGTTTGGCAACCCCTTTCAATATAAGTGTTATTCGCCAGTCCCTGCTTTAGGCTACATCAAGAGGAAACAAACCTTAGAGTTAGAACGTAGAACTAGTGTATTGTGTCAAGTTTCAAGAAGCTAGCACAAACCATGTTTGATTTAGAGTTCGAACGCATCTGTCAATATAGTGGAAAAAAGAGTGAAACCTAAATATTCAAACTGTTACTGCAAACGAATGCTTCAACCTAGGAGAACGAAACATGGGCATCCAAGTTTGATTGGTGTACTGCTCATTACTTGAAAGTATCATGAAGGTCGGAAGCGAAAATTTATGTTGAGATTTCAGGAGACTCTAGTGTTTTGGAAGCCTAACAACGCCTTTTTTTGAATGTGTCATTCACCAGTATCTGCTTAAGGCTACATCAAGAGGAAAAAAACCTTTGAGATAGAACGTAGAACTACTGTATTGTGTCAAGTTTCAAGAATCTACCACAAACCGTGTTTGATTTAGAGTTCTAACTGCATCTGTCAATATAGGAGAAAACAGAGTGAAACCAAAAATTCAAACTGTTACTGCAAACGAATGCTTCAACGTAAAAGAACGAAACTTGAGCATCCAAGTGGGATTGGTGTTCTGATCATTACTTAAAAGTATCATGAAGTTTGGATGAAAAAATATATGTTGAGATTTCAGGAGACTCTAGTGTTTTGGAAGTTTGGCAACCCCTTTCAATATAAGTGTTATTCGCCAGTCCCTGCTTTAGGCTACATCAAGAGAAAACAAACCTTAGAGATAGAACGTAGAACTAATGTATTGTGTCAAGTTTCAAGAAGCTAGCACAAACCATGTTTGATTTAGAGTTCGAACGGCATCTGTCAATATAGGAGAAAACAGAGTGAAACCTAAAAATTCAAACTGTTACTGCAAACGAATGCTTCAACCTAGGAGAACGAAACTTGGGCAACCAAGTTTGATTGGTGTACTGCTCATTACTTGAAAGTATCATTAAGACTGGATGAAAAAATATATGTTGAGATTTCAGGAGACTCTAGTGTTTTGGAAGTTTAGCAACCCATTTCAATATAAGTGTTATTCGCCAGTCCCTGCTTTAGGCTACATCAATAGGAAACAAACCTTAGAGATAGAAAGTAGAACTACTGTATTGTGTCAAGTTTAAGAAGCTACCTCAAACCGTGTTTGATTTAGAGTTCTAACTGCATCTGCCAATATAGGAGAAAACCGAGTGAAACCTAAAAATTCAAACTGTTACTGCAAACGAATGCTTCAACGTAAAAAACGAAACTTGAGCATCCAAGTGGGATTGGTGTACTGATCATTACTTGAAAGTATCATGAAGATTGGATGAAAAAATATATGTTGAGATTTCAGGAGACTCTAGTGTTTTGGAAGTTTGGCAACCCCTTTCAATATAAGTGATTTTCGCCTGCCCCTGCTTTAGGCTACATCAAGAGGAAACAAACCTTAGAGATAGAACGTAGAACTAATGAATTGTGTCAAGTTTCATGAAGCTACCACAAACCGTGTTTGATTTAGAGTTCGAACTGCATCTGTCAATATAGGAGAAAACAGAGTGAAACCTAAATATTCAAACTGTGACTGCAAACGAATGCTTCAACCTAGGAGAACGAAACTTGGGCATCCAAGTTTGACTGGTGTACTTCTCATTACTTGAAAGTATCATGAAGGTCGGAAGCAAAAATTTATGTTGAGATTTCAGGAGACTCTAGTGTTTTGGCAGCCTAACAACGCCTTTCATTGAATGTGTCATTCACCAGTATCTGCTTAAGGCTACATCAAGAGGAAACAAACCTTAGAGATAGAACGTAGAGCTACTGTATTGTGTCAAGTTTCAAGAAGCTACCACAATCCGTGTTTGATTTAGAGTTCTAACTGCATCTGTCAATATAGGAGAAAACAGAGTGAAACCTAAAAATTCACACTGTTACTGCAAACGAATGCTTCAACGTAAAAGAATGAAACTGGAGCCTCCAAGTGGTATTGCTGTACTGATCATTACTAGAAAGTATCATGAAGATTGGATGAAAAAATATATGTTGAGATTTCAGGAGACTCTAGTGTTTTGGAAGTTTGGCAACCCCTTTCAATGTAAGTGTTATTCGCCAGTCCCTGCTTTAGTCTACATCAAGAGGAAACAAACCTTAGAGATAGAACGTAGAACTAATGTATTGTGTCAAGTTTCAAGAAGCTTGCACAAACCGTGTTTGATTTAGAGTTCGAACGCATCTGTCAATATAGTAGAAAACAGAGTGAAACCTAAAATTTCAAACTGTTACTGCAAACGAATGCTTCATCCTAGGAGAACGAATCTTGCGCATCCAAGTTTGATTGGTGTACTGCTCATTACTTGAAAGTATCATGAAGGTCGGAAGCAAAAATTTATGTTGAGATTTGAGGAGATTCTAGTGTTTTGGCCACCTAACAACGCCTTTCATTGAATGTGTCATTCACCAGTATCTGCTTAAGGCTACATCAAGAGGAAACAAACCTTAGAGATAGAACGTAGAACTACTGTATTGTGTCAAGTTTCAAGAAGCTACCACAAACCGTGTTTGATTTAGAGTTCGAACTGCATCTGTCAATATAGGAGAAAACAGAGTGAAACCTAAATATTCAAACTGTGACTGCAAACGAATGCTTCAACCTAGGAGAACGAAACTTGGGCATCCAAGTGGGATTGGTGTACTGATCATTACTTGAAAGTATCATGAAGATTGGATGAAAAAATATATGTTGAGATTTCAGGAGACTCTAGTGTTTTGGAAGTTTGGAAACCCCTTTCAATATAAGTGTTATTCGCCAGTCCCAGCTTTAGGCTACATCAAGAGGAAACAAACCTTAGAGATAGAACGTAGAACTACTGTATTGTGTCAAGTTTAAGAAGCTACCACAAACCGTGTTTGATTTTGAGTTCTAACTGCATCTGCCAATATAGGAGAAATCCGAGTGAAACCTAAAAATTCAAACTGTTACTGCAAACGAATGCTTCAACGTAAAAGAACGAAACTTGAGCATCCAAGTGGGATTGGTGTACTGATCATTACTTGAAAGTATCATGAAGATTGGTTGAAAAAATATATGTTGAGATTTCAGGAGACTCTAGTGTTTTGGAAGTTTGGCAACCCCTTTCAATATAAGTGTTTTTCGCCTGTCCCTGCTTTAGGCTACATCCAGAGGAAACAAACCTTAGAGATAGAACGTAGAACTAATGAATTGTGTCACGTTTCAAGAAGCTACCACAAACCGTGTTTGATTTAGAGTTCGAACTGCATCTGTCAATATAGGAGAAAACAGAGTGAAACCTAAATATTCAAACTGTTACTGGAAACGAATGCTTCAACCTAGGAGAACGAAACTTGGGCATCCAAGTTTGACTGGTGTACATCTCATTATTTGAAAGTATCATGAAGGTCGGAAGCAAAAATCTATGTTGAGATTTCAGGAGACTCTAGTGTTTTGGCAGCCTAACAACGCCTTTCATTGAATGTGTCATTCACCAGTATCTGCTTAAGGCTACATCAAGAGGAAACAAACCTTAGAGATAGAACGTAGAACTACTGTTTTGTGTCAAGTTTCAAGAAGCTTCCACAAACCGTTTTTGATTTAGAGTTCTAACTGCATCTGTCAATATAGGAGAAAACAGAGTGAAACCTAAAAATTCACACTGTTACTGCAAACGAATGCTTCAACGTAAAAGAACGAAACTTGAGCATCCAAGTGGGATTGGTGTACTGATCATTACTTGAAAGTATCATGAAGATTGGATGAAAAAATATATGTTGAGATTTCAGGAGACTCTAGTGTTTTGGAAGTTTGGCAACCCCTTTCAATGTAAGTGTTATTCGCCAGTCCCTGCTTTAGGCTACATCAAGGGGAAACAAACCTTAGAGATAGAACGTAGAACTAATGTATTTTGTCAAGTTTCAAGAAGATAACACAAACGTGTTTGATTTAGAGTTCGAACGCATCTGTCAATATAGTAGAAAACAGAGTGAAATTTAAAAATTCAAACTGTTACTGCAAACGAATGCTTCAACCTAGGAGAACGAAACATGGGCATCCAAGTTTGATTGGTGTACTGCTCATTACTTGAAAGTATCATGAAGGTCGGAAGCAAAAATTTATGTTCAGATTTCAGGAGACTCTAGTGTTTTGGCAGCCTAACAACGCCTTTCATTGAATGTGTCATCCACCAGGATCTGCTTAAGCCTACATCAAGAGGAAACAAACCTTAGAGATAGAACGTAGAACTACTGTATTGTGTCAAGTTTCAAGAAGCTAGCACAAACCGTGTTTGATTTAGAGTTCTAACTGCATCTGTCAATATAGGAGAAAACAGAGTGAAACCTAAAAATTCACACTGTTACTGCAAACGAATGCTTCAACGTAAAAGAACAAAACTTGAGCCTCCAAGTGGGATTGGTGTACTGATCATTACATGAAAGTATCACGAAGATTGGATGAAAAAATATATGTTGAGATTTCAGAAGACTCTAGTGCTTTGGAAGTTTGGCAACCCCTTTCAATATAAGTGTTTTTCGCCTGTCCCTGCTTTAGGCTACATCAAGGGGAAACAAACCTTAGAGATAGAACGCAGAACTAATGTATTGTGTCAAGTTTCAAGAAGCTAGCACAAACCGTGTTTGATTTAGAGTTCCAACGCATCTGTCAATATAGTAGAAAACAGAGTGAAACCTAAAATTTCAAAATGTTACTGCAAACGAATGCTTCATCCTAGGAGAACGAAACGTGGGCATCCAAATTTGATTGGTGTACTGCTCATTACTTGAATGTATCATGAAGGTCGGAAGCAAAAATTTATGTTGAGATTTCAGGAGATTCTAGTGTTTTGGCCGCCTAACAACGCCTTTCATTGAATGTGTCGTTCACCAGTATCTGCTTAAGGCTACATCAAGAGGAAACAAACCTTAGAGATAGAACGTAGAACTACTGTATTGTGTCAAGTTTCAAGAAGCTAGCACAAACCGTGTTTGATTTAGAGTTCTAACTGCATCTGGCAATATAGGAGAAAACCAAGGAAACCTAAAAATTCAAACTGTTACTGCAAACGAATGCTTCAACGTAAAAGAACGAAACTTGAGCATCCAAGTGGGATTGGTGTACTGATCATTACTTGAAAGTATCATGAAGATTGGATGAAAAAATATATGTTGAGATTTCAGGAGACTCTAGTGTTTTGGAAGTTTGGAAACCCCTTTCAATATAAGTGTTATTCGCCAGTCCCTGCTTTAGGCTACATCAAGAGGAAACAAACCTTAGAGATAGAACGTAGAACTACTGTATTGTGTCAAGTTTAAGAAGCTACCACAAACCGTGTTTGATTTTGAGTTCTAACTGCATCTGCCAATATAGGAGAAATCCGAGTGAAACCTAAAAATTCAAACTGTTACTGCAAACGAATGCTTCAACGTAAAAGAACGAAACTTGGGCATCCAAGTTTGACTGGTGTACTTCTCATTACTTGAAAGTATCATGAAGGTCGGAAGCAAAAATCTATGTTGAGATTTCAGGAGACTCTAGTGTTTGACAGCCTAACAACGCCTTTCATTGAATGTGTCATTCACCAGTATCTGCTTAAGGCTACATCAAGAGGAAACAAACCTTAGAGATAGAACGTAGAACTACTGTTTTGTGTCAAGTTTCAAGAAGCTTCCACAAACCGTGTTTGATTTTGAGTTCTAACTGCATCTGCCAATATAGGAGAAATCCGAGTGAAACCTAAAAATTCAAACTGTTACTGCAAACGAATGCTTCAACGTAAAAGAACGAAACTTGAGCATCCAAGTGGGATTGGTGTACTGATCATTACTTGAAAGTATCATGAAGATTGGTTGAAAAAATATATGTTGAGATTTCAGGAGACTCTAGTGTTTTGGAAGTTTGGCAACCCCTTTCAATATAAGTGTTTTTCGCCTGTCCCTGCTTTAGGCTACATCAAGAGGAAACAAACCTTAAAGATAGAACGTAGAACTAATGAATTGTGTCACGTTTCAAGAAGCTACCACAAACCGTGTTTGATTTAGAGTTCGAACTGCATCTGTCAATATAGGAGAAAACAGAGTGAAACCTAAATATTCAAACTGTTACTGCAAACGAATGCTTCAACCTAGGAGAACGAAACGTGGGCATCCAAGTTTGACTGGTGTACTTCTCATTACTTGAAAGTATCATGAAGGTCGGAAGCAAAAATCTATGTTGAGATTTCAGGAGACTCTAGTGTTTTGGCAGCCTAACAACGCCTTTCATTGAATGTGTCATTCACCAGTATCTGCTTAAGGCTACATCAAGAGGAAACAAACCTTAGAGATAGAACGTAGAACTACTGTTTTGTGTCAAGTTTCAAGAAGCTTCCACAAACCGTGTTTGATTTAGAGTTCTAACTGCATCTGTCAATATAGGAGAAAACAGAGTGAAACCTAAAAATTCACACTGTTACTGCAAACGAATGCTTCAACGTAAAAGAACGAAACTTGAGCATCCAAGTGGGATTGGTGTACTGATCATTACTTGAAAGTATCATGAAGATTGGATGAAAAAATATATGTTGAGATTTCAGGAGACTCTAGTGTTTTGGAAGTTTGGAAACCCTTTTCAATATAAGTGTTATTCGCCAGTCCCTGCTTTAGGCTACATCAAGAGGAAACAAACCTTAGAGATAGAACGTAGAACTACTGTATTGTGTCAAGTTTAAGAAGCTACCACAAACCGTGTTTGATTTTGAGTTCTAACTGCATCTGCCAATATAGGAGAAATCCGAGTGAAACCTAAAAATTCAAACTGTTACTGCAAACGAATGCTTCAACGTAAAAGAACGAAACTTGAGCATCCAAGTGGGATTGGTGTACTGATCATTACTTGAAAGTATCATGAAGATTGGTTGAAAAAATATATGTTGAGATTTCAGGAGACTCTAGTGTTTTGGAAGTTTGGCAACCCCTTTCAATATAAGGGTTTTTCGCCTGTCCCTGCTTTAGGCTACATCCAGAGGAAACAAACCTTAGAGATAGAACGTAGAACTAATGAATTGTGTCACGTTTCAAGAAGCTACCACAAACAGTGTTTGATTTAGAGTTCGAACTGCATCTGTCAATATAGGAGAAAACAGAGTGAAACCTAAAATTTCAAAATGTTACTGCAAACGAATGCTTCATCCTAGGAGAACGAAACTTGGGCATCCAAATTTGATTGGTGTACTGCTCATTACTTGAAAGTATCATGAAGGTCGGAAGCAAAAATTTATGTTGAGATTTCAGGAGATTCTAGTGTTTTGGCCGCCTAACAACGCCTTTCATTGAATGTGTCGTTCACCAGTATCTGCTTAAGACTCTAGTGTTTTGGAAGTTTGGAAACCCCTTTCAATATAAGTGTTATTCGCCAGTCCCTGCTTTAGGCTACATCAAGAGGAAACAAACCTTAGAGATAGAACGTAGAACTACTGTATTGTGTCAAGTTTAAGAAGCTACCACAAACCGTGTTTGATTTTGAGTTCTAACTGCATCTGCCATTATAGGAGAAATCCGAGTGAAACCTAAAAATTCAAACTGTTACTGCAAACAAATGCTTCAACGTAAAAGAACGAAACTTGAGCATCCAAGTGGGATTGGTGTACTGATCATTACTTGAAAGTATCATGAAGATTGGTTGAAAAAATATATGTTGAGATTTCAGGAGACTCTAGTGTTTTGGAAGTTTGGCAACCTTTTTCAATATAAGTGTTTTTCGCCTGTCCCTGCTTTAGGCTACATCAAGAGGAAACAAACCTTAGAGATAGAACGTAGAACTAATGAATTGTGTCACGTTTCAAGAAGCTACCACAAACCGTGTTTGATTTAGAGTTCGAACTGCATCTGTCAATATAGGAGAAAACAGAGTGAAACCTAAAAATTTAAACTGTTACTGCAAACGAATGCTTCAACGTAAAAGAACGAAACTTGGGCATCCAAGTTGGATTGGTGTACTGCTCATTACTTGAAAGTATCATGAAGGTCGGAAGCAAAAATTTATGTTCAGATTTCAGGAGACTCTAGTGTTTTGGCAGCCTAACAACGCCTTTCATTGAATGTGTCATCCACCAGGTTCTGCTTAAGCCTACATCAAGAGGAAACAAACCTTAGAGATAGAACGTAGAACTACTGTATTGTGTCAAGTTTCAAGAAGTTAGCACAAACCGTGTTTGATTTAGAGTTCTAACTGCATCTGTCAATATAGGAGAAAACAGAGTGAAACCTAAAAATTCACACTGTTACTGCAAACGAATTCTTCAACGTAAAAGAACGAAACTTGAGCCTACAAGTGGGATAGGTGTACTGATCATTACATGAAAGTATCAGGAAGATTGGATGAAAAAATATATGTTGAGATTTCAGAAGACTCTAGTGCTTTGGAAGTTTGGCAACCCCTTTCAATATAAGTGTTATTCGCCAGTCCCTGCTTTAGGCTACATCAAGAGGAAACAAACCTTAGTGATATAACGTAGAACTAATGTATTGTGTCAAGTTTCAAGAAGCTTGCACAAACCGTGTTTGATTTAGAGTTCGAACGCATCTCTCAATATACTAGAAAACAGAGTGAAACCTAAATTTCAAACTGTTACTGCAAACGAATGCTTCATCCTAGGAGAATGAAACTTGGGGATCCAAGTTTGATTGGTGTACTGCTCATTACTTGAAAGTATCATGAAGGTCGGAAGCAAACATTTATGTTGAGATTTGAGGAGTTTCTAGTGTTTTGCCCGCCTAACAACGCCTTTCATTGAATGTGTCATTCACCAGTATCTGCTTAAGGCTACATCAAGAGGAAACAAACCTTAGTGATAGAAAGTAGAACTACTGTATTGTGTGAAGTTTCAAGAAGCTAGCACAAACCATGTTTGATTTAGAGTTCTAACTGCATCTGTCAATATAGGAGAAAACCGAGTGAAACCTAAGAATTCAAACTGTTACTGCAAACGAATGCTTCAACGTAAAAGAACGAAACTTGAGCATCCATGTGGGATTGGTGTACTGATCATTACTTGAAAGTATCATGAAGATTGGTTGAAAAAATATATGTTGAGATTTCAGGAGACTCTAGTCTTTTGGAAGTTTGGCAACCCCTTTCAATATAAGTGTTATTCGCCAGTCCCTGCTTTAGGCTACATGAAAAGGAAAAAAACCTTAGAGATAGAACGTAGAACTACTGTATTGTGTCAAGTTTCAAGAAGCTACCACAATCCGTGTTTGATTTAGAGTTCTAACTGCATCTGTCAATATAGGAGAAAACCGAGTGAAACCTAAAAATTCAAACTGTAACTGCAAACGAATGCTTCAACGTAAAAGAATGAAACTTGAGCATCCAAGTGGGATGGTGTACTGATCATTACTTGAAAGTACCATGAAGATTGGATGAAAAAATATATGTTGAGATTTCAGGAGACTCTAGTGTTTTGGAAGCTTGGCAACCCCTTTCAATTTAAGTGTTATTCGCCAGTCCCTGCTTTAGGCTACATCAAGAGGAAACAAACCTTAGAGATAGAACGTAGAACTAATGAATTGTGTCAAGTTTCAAGAAGCTACCACAAACCGTGTTTGATTTAGAGTTCGAACTGCATCTGTCAATATAGGAGAAAACAGAGTGAAACCTAAATATTCAAACTGTGACTGCAAACGAATGCTTCAACCTAGGAGAACGAAACTTGGGCATCCAAGTTTGACTGGTGTACTTCTCATTACTTGAAAGTATCATGAAGGTCGGAAGCAAAAATTTATGTTGAGATTTCAGGAGACTCTAGTGTTTTGGAAGTTTGGCAACCCCTTTCAATATAAGTGTTATTCGCCAGTCCCTGCTTTAGGCTACATCAATAGGAAACAAACCTTAGAGATAGAACTTAGAACTACTGTATTGTTTCAAGTTTCAAGAAGCTACCACAAACCGTGTTTGATTTAGAGTTCTAACTGCATCTGTCTATATAGGAGAAAACCGAGTGAAACCTAAAAATTCAAAAAGTAACTGCAAACGAATGCTTCAACGTAAAAGAACGAAACTTGAGCATCCAAGTGGGATTGGTGTACTGATCATTATTTGAAAGTATCATGAGGATTGGATGAAAAATATATGTTGAGATTTCAGGAGACTCTAGTGTTTTGGAAGTTTGGCAACCCCTTTCAATATAAGTGTTGTTCGCCAGTCCCTGCTTTAGGCTACATCAAGAGGAAACAAACCTTAGAGATAGAACGTAGAACTAATGAATTGTGTCAAGTTTCAAGAAGCTACCACAAACCGTGTTTGATTTAGAGTTCGAACTGCATCTGTCAATATAGGAGAAAAAAGAGTGAAACCTAAATATTCAAACTGTGACTGCAAACGAATGCTTCAACCTAGGAGAACGAAACTTGGGCATCCAAGTTTGACTGGTGTACTTCTCATTACTTGAAAGTATCATGAAGGTCGGAAGCAAAAATTTATGTTGACATTTCAGGAGACTCTAGTGTTTTGGAAGTTTGGCAACCCCTAAAATATAAGTGTTATTCTCCAGTCCCTGCTTTAGGCTACATCAAGAGGAAACAAACCTTAGAGATAGAACGTAGAACTACTGTATTGTGTCAAGTTTCAAGAATCTACCACAAACCCTGTTTGATTTAGAGTTCTAACTGCATCTGTCAATATAGGAGAATACCGAGTGAAACCTAAAAATTCAAACTGTTACTGCAAACGAATGCTTCAATGTAAAAGAACGAAACTTGAACATCCAAGTGGGATTGGTGTACTGATCATTACTTGAAAATATCATGAAGATTGGATGAAAAAGTATAGGTTGAGATTTCAGGAGACTCTAGTGTTCTGGAAGTTTGGCAACCCCTTTCAATATAAGTGTTATTCACCAGTCCCTGCTTTAGGCTACATCAAGAGGAAACAAACCATAGAGATAGAACGTAGAACTAATGAATTATGTCAAGTTTCAAGAAGCTACCACAAACCCTGTTTGATTTAGAGTTCTAACTGCATCTGTCAATATAGGAGAAAACCGAGTAAAACCTAAAAATTCAAACTTTTTCTGCAAACAAATGCTTCAACGTAAAAGAACGAAACTTGTGCATCCAAGTGGGATTGGTGTACTGATCATTACTTGAAAGTATCATGAAAATTGGTTAAAAAATATAGGTTGAGATTTCAGGAGACTCTAGTTTTTTGGAAGTTTGGCAACCCCTTTCAATATAAGTGTTATTCGCCAGTCCCTGCTTTAGGCTACATCAAGAGGAAACAAACCTTAGAGATAGAACGTAGAACTAATGAATTGTGTCAAGTTTCAAGAAGCTACCACAAACCGAGTTTGATTTAGAGTTCGAACTGCATCTGTCAATATAGGAGAAAACAGAGTGAAACCTAAATATTCAAACTGTGACTGCAAACGAATGCTTCAACCTAGGAGAACAAAACTTGGGCATCCATGTTTGACTGGTGTACTTCTCATTACTTGAAAGTATCATGAAGGTCGGAAGCAAAAATTTATGTTGAGATTTCAGGAGACTCTAGTATTTTGGAAGTTTGGCAACACCTTTCAATATAAGTGTTATTCGCCAGTCCCTGCTTTAGGCTACATCAATAGGAAACAAACCTTAGAGATAGAACGTAGAACTACTGTATTGTGTCAAGTTTCAAGAAGCTACCACAAACCCTGTTTGATTTAGAGTTCTAACTGATTCTGTCAATATAGGAGAAAACCGAGTGAAACCTAAAAATTCAAAAAGTAACTGCAAACGAATGCTTCAACGTAAAAGAACGAAACTTGAGCATCCAAGTGGGATTGGTGTACTGATCATTACTTGAAAGTATCATGAATATTGGATGAAAAAATATATGTTGAGATTTCAGGAGACTCTATTGTTTTGGAAGTTTGGCAACCCCTTTCAATATAAGTGTTATTCGCCAGTCCCTGCTTTAGGCTACATCAAGAGGAAACAAACCTTAGAGATAGAACGTAGAACTAATGAATTGTGTCAAGTTTCAAGAAGCTACCACAAACCGTGTTTGATTTAGAGTTCGAACTGCATCTGTCAATATAGGAGAACACAGAGTGAAACCTAAATATTCAAACTGTGACTGCAAACGAATGCTTCAACCTAGGAGAACGAAACTTGGGCATCCAAGTTTGACTGGTGTACTTCTCATTACTTGAAAGTATCATGAAGGTCGGAAGCAAAAATTTATGTTGAGATTTCAGGAGACTTTAGTGTTTTTGAAGTTTGGCAACCCCTTTCAATATAAGTGTTATTCGCCAGTCCCTGCTTTAGGCTACATCAAGAGGAAACAAACCTTAGAGATAGAACGTAGAACTACTGTATTATGTCAAGTTTCAAGAATCTACCACAAACCGTGTTTGATTTAGAGTTCTAACTGCATCTGTCAATATAGGAGAAAACCGAGTGAAACCTAAAAATTCAAACTGTTACTGCGAACGAATGCTTCAACGTAAAAGAACGAAACTTGAGCATCCAAGTGGGATTGGTGTACTGGTCATTACTTGAAAGTATCATGAAGATTGGATGAAAAAATATATGTTGAGATTTCAGGAGACTCTAGTGTTTTGGAAGTTTGGCAACCCCTTTCAATATTAGTGTTATTCGCCAGTCCCTGCTTTAGGCTACATCAATAGGAAACAAACCTTAGAGATAGAACGTAGAACTACTGTACTGTGTCAAGTTTCAAGAAGCTACCACAAACCGTGTTTGATTTAGAGTTCTAACTGCATCTGTAATATAGGAGAAAACAGAGTGAAACCTAAATATTCAAACTGTAACTGCAAACGAATGCTTCAACGTAAAAGAACGAAACTTGAGCATCCAAGTGGGATTGGTGTACTGATCATTACTTGAAAGTATCATGAAGATTGGATGAAAAAATATATGTTGAGATTTCAGGAGACTCTAGTGTTTTGGAAGTTTGGCAACCCCTTTCAATATAAGTGTTATTCGCCTGTCCCTGCTTTAGGCTACATCAAGAGGAAACAAACCTTAGAGATAGAACGTAGAACTAATGAATTGTGTGAAGTTTCAAGAAGCTACCACAAACCGTGTTTGATTTAGAGTTCGAACTGCATCTGTCAATATAGGAGAAAACCGAGTGAAACCTAAAGATTCAAACTGTTACTGCAAACGAATGCTTCAACGTAAAAGAACGAAACTTGAGCATCCATGTGGGATTGGTGTACTGATCATTACTTGAAAGTATCATGATGATTGGATGAAAAAATATATGTTGAGATTTCAGGAGACTCTAGTGTTTTGGAAGTTTGGCAACCCCTTTCAATATTAGTGTTATTCGCCAGTCCCTGCTTTAGGCTACATCAAGAGGAAACAAACCTTAGAGATAGAACGTAGAACTAATGAATTGTGTCAAGTTTCAAGAAGCTACCACAAACCGTGTTTGATTTAGAGTTCGAACTGCATCTGTCAATATAGGAGAAAACCGAGTGAAACCTAAATATTCAAACTGTGACTGCAAACGAATGCTTCAACCTAGGAGAACGAAACTTGGGCATCCAAGTTTGACTGGTGTACTTCTCATTACTTGAATGTATCATGATGGTCGGAAGCAAAAATTTATGTTGAGATTTCAGGAGACTCTAGTGTTTTGGAAGTTTGGCAACCCCTTTCAATATAAGTGTTATTCGCCAGTCCCTGCTTTAGGCTACATCAATAGGAAACAAACCTTAGAGATAGAACGTAGAACTACTGTATTGTGTTAAGTTTCAAGAAGCTACCACAAACCCTGTTTGATTTAGAGTTCTAACTGCATCTGTCAATATATGAGAAAACCGAGTGAAACCTAAAAATTCAAAAAGTAACTGCAAACGAATGCTTCAATGTAAAAGAACGAAACTTGAGCATCCAAGTGGGATTGGTGTACTGATCATTACTTGAAAGTATCATGAAGATTGGATGAAAAAATATATGTTGAGATTTCAGGAGACTCTAGTGTTTTGGAAGTTTGGCAACCCCTTTTAATATAAGTGTTATTCGCCAGTCCCTGCTTTAGGCTACATCAAGAGGAAACCAACCTTAGAGATACAACGTAGAACTAATGAATTGTGTCAAGTTTCAAGAAGCTATCACAAACCATGTTTGATTTAGAGTTCGAACTGCATCTGTCAATATAGGAGAAAACAGAGTGAAACCTAAATATTCAAACTGTGACTGCAAACGAATGCTTCAACCTAGGAGAACGAAACTTGGGCATCCAAGCTTGACTGGTGTACTTCTCATTACTTGAAAGTATCATGAAGTTCGGAAGCAAAAATTTATGTTGAGATTTCAGGAGACTCTAGTGTTTTGGATATTTGGCAACCCCTTTCAATATAAGTGTTATTCGCCAGTCCCTGCTTTAGGCTACATCAATAGGAAACAAACCTTAGAGACAGAACGTAGAACTACTGTATTGTGTCAAGTTTCAAGAAGCTACCACAAACCCTGTTTGATTTAGAGTTCTAACTGCATCTGTCAATATAGGAGAAAACCGAGTGAAACCTAAAAATTCAAACTGTTTCTGCAAACGAATGCTTCAACGTAAAAGAACGAAACTTGAGCATCCAAGTGGGATTGGTGTACTGATCATTACTTGAAAGTATCATGAAGATTGGATGAAAAAATATATGTTGAGATTTCAGGAGACTCTAGTGTTTTGGAAGTTTGGCAACCCCTTTCAATATAAGTGTTATTCGCCAGTCCCTGCTTTAGGCTACATCAAGAGGAAACAAACCTTAGAGATAGAACGTAGAACTAATGAATTGTGTCAAGTTTCAAGAAGCTACCACAAACCGAGTTTGATTTAGAGTTCGAACTGCATCTGTCAATATAGGAGAAAACAGAGTGAAACCTAAATATTCAAACTGTGACTGCAAACGAATGCTTCAACCTATTAGAATGAAACTTGGGCATCCAAGTTTGACTGGTGTACTTCTCATTACTTGAAAGTATCATGAAGGTCGGAAGCAAAAATTTATGTTGAGATTTCAGGAGACTCTAGTGTTTTGGAAGTTTGGCAACCCCTTTCAATATAAGTGTTATTCTCCAGTCCCTGCTTTAGGCTACATCAAGAGGAAACAAACCTTAGAGATAGAACGTAGAACTACTGTATTGTGTCAAGTTTCAAGAAGCTACCACAAACCGTGTTTGATTTAGAGTTCTAACTGCATCTGTCAATATAGGAGAAAACCGAGTGAAACCTAAAAATTCAAACTGTTACTGCAAACGAATGGTTCAACGTAAAAAAACGAAACTTGAGCATCCAAGTGGGATTGGTGTACTGATCATTACTTGAAAGTATCATGAAGATTGGGTGAAAAAATATAGGTTGAGATTTCAATAGACTCTAGTGTTTTGGAAGTTTGGCAACCCCTTTCAATATCAGTGTTATTCGCCAGTCCCTGCTTTAGGCTACATCAATAGGAAACAAACCTTAGAGATAGAACGTAGAACTACTGTATTGTGTCAAGTTTCAAGAAGCTACCACAAACCGTGCTTGATACGAGTTCTAACTGCATCTGTCAATATAGGAGAAAACCGAGTGAAACCTAAAAATTCAAACTGTAACTGCAAACGAATGCTTCAATGTAAAAGAACAAAACTTGAGCATCCAAGTGTGATTGGTGTACTGATCATTACTTGAAAGTATCATGAAGATTGGATGAAAAATATATGTTGAGATTTCAGGAGACTCTAGTGTTTTGGAAGTTTGGCAACCCCTTTCAATATAAGTGTTATTCGCCAGTCCCTGCTTTAGGCTACATCAAGAGGAAACAAACCTTAGAGATAGAACGTAGAACTAATGAGTTGTGTCAAGTTTCAAGAAGCTACCACAAACCGTGTTTGATTTAGAGTTCGAACTGCATCTGTCAATATAGCAGAAAACAGAGTGAAACCTAAATATTCAAACTGTGACTGCAAACGAATGCTTCAACCTAGGAGAACGAAACTTGGGCATCCAAGTTTGACTGGTGTACTTCTCATTACTTGAAAGTATCATGAAGGTCGGAAGCAAAAATTTATGTTGAGATTTCAGGAGACTCTAGTGTTTTGGAAGTTTGGCAACCCCTTTCAATATAAGTGTTATTCGCCAGTCCCTGCTTTAGGCTACATCAATAGGAAACAAACCTTAGAGATAGAACGTAGAACTACTGTATTGTGTCGAGTTTCAAGAAGCTACCACAAACCGTGTTTGATATAGAGTTCTAACTGCATCTGTCAATATAGGAGAAAACCGAGTGAAACCTAAAAATTCAAACTGTTACTGCAAACGAATGCTTCAACGTAAAAGAACGAAACTTGAGCATCCAAGTGGGATTGGTGTACTGATCATTACTTGAAAGTATCATGAAGATTGGATGAAAAAATATATGTTGAGATTTCAGGAGACTCTAGTGTTTTGGAAGTTTGGCAACCCCTTTCAATATAAGTGTTATTCGCCAGTCCCTGCTTTAGGCTACATCAAGAGGAAACAAACCTTAGAGATAGAACGTAGAACTAATGAATTGTGTCAAGTTTAAAGAAGCTACCACAAACCGTGTTTGATTTAGAGTTCGAACTGCATCTGTCAATATAGGAGAAAACAGAGTGCAAACTAAATATTCAAACTGTGACTGCAAACGAATGCTTCAACCTAGGAGAACGAAACTTGGGCATCCAAGTTTGACTGGTGTACTTCTCATTACTTGAAAGTATCATGCAGGTCGGAAGCAAAAATTTATGTTGAGATTTCAGGAGACTCTAGTGTTTTGGAAGTTTGGCAACCCCTTTCAATATTAGTGTTATTCGCCAGTCCCTGCTTTAGGCTACATCAATAGGAAACAAACCTTAGAGATAGAACGTAGAACTAATCAATTCTGTCAAGTTTCAAGAAGCTACCACAAACCGTATTTGATTTAGAGTTCTAACTGCATCTGTCAATATAGGAGAAAACCGAGTGAAACCTAAAAATTCAAACTGTACCTGCAAACGAATGCTTCAACGTAAAAGAACGAAACCTGAGCATCCAAGTGGGATAGGTGTACTGATCATTACTTGAAAGTATCATGAAGATTGGATGAAAAAATGTATGTTGAGATTTCAAAAGACTTTAGTGTTTTGGAAGTTTGGCAACCACTTTCAGTATAAGTGTTATTCGCCAGTCCTTGCTTTAGGCTACATCAAGAGGAAACAAACCTTAGAGATAGAACGTAGAACTAATGAATTGTGTCAAGTTTCAAGAAGCTACCACAAACCGTGTTTGATTTAGAGTTCGAACTGCATCTGTCAATATAGGAGAAAACAGAGTGAAACCTAAATATTCAAACTGTGACTGCAAACGAATGTTTCAACCTAGGAGAACGGAACTTGGGCCTCCATGTTTGACTGGTGTACTTCTCATTACTTGAAAGTATCATGAAGGTTGGAAGCAAAAATTTATGTTGAGATTTCAGGAGACTCTAGTGTTTTGGAAGTTTGGCAACCCCTTTCAATATAAGTGTTATTCGCCAGTCCCTGCTATAGGCTACATCAATAGGAAACAAACTTTAGAGATAGAACGTAGAACTACTGTATTGTGTGAAGTTTCAAGAAGCTACCACAAACCGTGTTTGATTTAGAGTTCGAACTGCATCTGTCAATATAGGAGAAAACAGAGTGAAACCTAAATATTCAAACTGTTACTGCAAACGAATGCTTCAACGTAAAAGAACGAAACTTGAGCATCCATGTGGGATTGGTGTACTGATCATTACTTGAAAGTATCATGATGATTGGATGAAAAAATATATGTTGAGATTTCAGGAGACTCTAGTGTTTTGGAAGTTTGGCAACCCCTTTCAATATTAGTGTCATTCGCCAGTCCCTGCTTTAGGCTACATCAAGAGGAAACAAACCTTAGAGATAGAACGTAGAACTAATGAATTGTGTCAAGTTTCAAGAAGCTACCCCAAACCGTGTTTGATTTAGAGTTCTAACTGCATCTGTCAATATAGGAGAAAACCGAGTGAAACCTAAAAACTCAAACTGTTACTGCAAACGAATGCTTCAACGTAAAAGAACGAAACTTGAGCATCCAAGTGGGATTGGTGTACTGATCATTACTTGAAAGTATCATGAAGATTGGATGAAAAAATATATGTTGTGATTTCAGGAGACTCTAGTGTTTTGGAAGTTTGGCAACCCCTTTCAATATAAGTGTTATTCGCCAGTCCCTGCTTTAGGCTACATCAAGAGAAAAAAAACCTTAGAGATAGAACGTAGAACTAATGAATTGTGTCAAGTTTCAAGAAGCTATCACAAACCGTGTTTGATTTAGAGTTCGAACTGCATCTGTCTATATAGGAGAAAACAGAGTGAAACCTTAAAATTCAAACTGTTACTGCAAACGAATGCTTCAACCTAGGAGAACGAAACATGGGCATCCAAGTTTGATTGGTGTACTACTCATTACTTGAAAGTATCATGAAGTTCGGAAGAAAAAATATATGGTGTGATTTCAGGAGACTCTAGTTTTTTGGAAGCCTAACAACGCCTTTCATTGAATGTGTTATTCGCCATTATCTGCTTAAGGCTACATCAAGAGGAAACAACCTTAGGGAAAGAAGGTAGGACTAATTTATTGTGTCGAGTTTCAATAAGCTAGCACAAACCGTGTTTGATTTAGAGTTCTAACTGCGTCTGTCAATATAGGAGAAAACAGAGTGAAACCTAAAAATTCAAACTGCTACTGCAAACGAATGCTTCAACGTAAAAGATCGAAACTTCAGCATCCAAGTGGGATTGATGTACTATTCATTACTTGAAAGTATCATGAAGTTTGGATGAAAAAATATATGTTGAGATTTCAGGAGACTCTAGTGTTTTGGAAGTTTGGCAACCCCTTTAAATATAAGTGTTATTCGCCAGTCCCTGCTTTAGTCTACATCAAGAGGAAACAAACCTTAGAGATAGAACGTAGAACTACTGTATTGTGTCCAGTTTCAAGAAGCTAGCACAAACCGTGTTTGATTTAGACTTTGAACTGCATCTGTCAATATAGGAGAAAACAGAGTGAAACATAAAAATTCAAACTGTTACTGCAAACGAATGCTTCAACCTAGAAGAACGAAACTTGGGCTTCCAAGTTTGATTGGTGTACTGCTCATTACTTGAAATTATCATGAAGGCCGGATGAAAAAATATGTGTTGAGATTTCAGGAGACGGTAGTTTTTTGGAAGCTTAACAACGCCTTTCATTGAAAGTGTTATGCGCCAGTCTATGCTTAAGGCTACATCTAGAGGAAACAAAGCTTAGGGATAGAACATAGAACTACTGTATTGTGTCAAGTTTCAAGAAGCTAGCACAAACCGGCTTTGATTTTGAGTTCTAACTGGATCTGTCAATATAGGAGAAAACAGAGTGAAACCTAAAAATTCAAACTGTTACTTCAAACGAATGCTTCAACGTAAAAGAACGAAACTTGAGGCTCCAAGTGGGATTGGAGTACTGATCATTACTTGAAAGTATCATGAAGATTGGATGAAAAAATATATGTTGAGATTTCAGGAGACTCTAGTGTTTTGGAAGTTCTGCAACCCCTTTCAATATAAATGTTATTCGCCAGTCCCTGCTTTAGGCTACATCAAGAGGAAACAAACCTTAGAGATAGAACGTAGAACTACTGTATTGTGTCAAGTTTCAAGAAGCTACCACAAACCGTGTTTGATTTAGAGTTCTAACTGCATCTGTCAATATAGGAGAAAACAGAGTGAAACCTAAAAATTCAAACTGTTAGTTCAAACTAATGCTTCAATGTAAAAAAACGAAACTTGAGCGTCCAAGTGGGATTGGTGTACTGATCATTACTTGAAAGTATCATGAAGATGGGTGAAAAAATATATGTTGAGATTTCAGGAGACTCTAGTGTTTTGGAACTTTGGCAACCCATTTCAATATAAGTGTTTTTCGCCAGTCCCTGCTTTAGGATACATCAAGAGGAAACAAACCTTAGAGATAGAACATAGAACTAATGTATTGTGTCAAGTTTCAAGAAGCTAGCACAAACCGTGTTTGATTTACAGTTCGAACAGCATCAGCCAATATAGGAAAAAACAGAGAGAAACCTAAAAATTCAAACTGTTTCTGCAAACGAATGCTTCAACGTAAAAGATCAAAACTTCAGCATCCAAGTGGGATTGATGTACTATTCATTACTTGAAAGTATCATGAAGATTGGATAAAAAAATATATGTTGTGATTTCAGGAGACTCTAGTGTTAGGGAAGTTTGGCAACCCCTTTCAATATAAGTGTTATTTGCTAGTCCCTGCTTTAGGCTACATCAAGAAGAAACAAACCTTAGAGATAGAACGTAGAACTGCTGTATTGTGTCAAGTTTCAAAAAGCTAGCACAAACCGTGTTTGATTTAGAGTTCGAAGGGCATCTGTCAATATAGGAGAAAACAGAGTGAAACCTAAAAATTCAAACTGTTACTGCAAAAGAATGCTTCATCCTAGGAGAACGAAACTTGGGCATCCAAGTTTGATTGGTATACTGCTCATTACTTGAAAGTATCATGAAGGTCGGAAGAAAAAATATATATTGAGATTTCAGGAGACTCTAGTTTTTTGGCAGCCTAACAACGCCTTTCATTGAATGTGTCATTCACCAGTATCTGCTTAAGGCTAAATCAAGAGGAAACAAACCTTAGAGATAGAATGTAGAACTACTTTATTTTGCAAAGTTTCAAGAAGCTAGCACAAACCGTGTTTGATTTAGAGTTCTAATTGCATCTGTCAATATAGGAGAAAACAGAGTGAAACCTAAAAATTCAAACTGTTACTGCAAACGAATGCTTCAACGTAAAAGAACGAAACTTGAGCATCCAAGTGGGATTGGTGAACTGATCATTACTTGAAAGTATCATGAAGATTGGATGAAAAAATATATGTTGAGATTTCAGGAGACTCAAGTGTTTTGGAAGTTTGGCAACCCATTTAAATATAAGTGTTATTCGCCAGTCCCTGCTTTAGTCTACATCAAGAGGAAACAAACCTTAGAGATAGAATGTAGAACTACTGTATTGTGTCCAGTTTCAAGAAGCTAGCACAAACCGTGTTTGATTTAGACTTTGAACTCCACCTGTCAATATAGGAGAAAACAGAGTGAAACCTAAAAATTCAAACTGTTACTGCAAACGAATGCTTCAACGTAAAAAAACGAAACTTGAGCATCCAAGTTGGATTGGTGTACTGATCATTACTTGAAAGTATCATGATGATTGGATGAAAACATATATGTTGAGATTTCAGGAGACGGTTGTTATTTGAAAGATTAACAACGCCTTTCATCGAAAGTGTTATTCGCCAGTCTATGCTTAAGGCTACATCCAGAGGAAACAAAGCTTAGGGATAGAACATAGAACTACTGTATTGTGTCAAGTTTCAAGAAGCTAGCACAAACCGTGTTTGATTTTGAGTTCTAACTGGATCTGTCAATATTGGAGAAAACAGAGTGAAACCTAAAAATTCAAACTGTTACTGCAAATGAATGCTTCAACGTAAAAGAAAGAAACTTGAGCATCCAAGTGGGATTGGTGTACTGATCATTACTTGAAAGTATCATGAAGATTGAATGAAAAAATATATGTCGAGATTTCAGGAGACTCTAGGGTTTCGAAATTTGGCAACCCCTTTCAATATAAGTGTTATTCGAAAGTCCCTTATTTAGGCTACATCAAGAGGAAACAAACCTTAGAGATAGAACGTAGAACTACTGTATTGTGTCAAGTTTCAAGAAGCTAGCACAAACCGTGTTTGATTTAGAGTTTGAACTGCATCTGTCAATATAGGAGAAAACAGAGTGAAACCTAAAAATTCAAACTTTTACTGCAAACGAATGCTTCAACGTAAAAAAACGAAACTTGAGCATCCAAGTGGGATTGGTGTACTCATCATTACTTGAAAGTATCATGAAGATTCGATGACAAAATATATGTTGAGATTTCAGGAGACTCTAGAGTTTTGGAAGTTTGGCACCCCTTTCAACATAAGTGTTATTCGCCAGTCCCTGCTTTAGGCTACATCAAGAGGAAACAAACCTCAGAGATAGAACGTAGAACTACTGTATTGTGTCAAGTTTCAAAAAGCTAGCACAAACCGTGTTTGATTTAGAGTTCGAAGGGCATCTGTCAATATAGGAGAAAACAGAGTGAAACCTAAAAATTCAAACTGTTACTGCAAAAGAATGCTTCATCCAAGGAGAACGAAACTTGGGCATCCAAGTTTGATTTGTGTACTGTTCATTACTTGAAAGTATCATGAAGGTCGGATGAAAAAATATATATTGAGATTTCAGGAGACTCTAGTGTTTTGGCAGCCTAACAACGCCTTTCATTGAATGTGTCATTCACCGGTATCTGCTTAAGGCTACATCATGAGGAAACAAACTTTAGAGATAGAACGTAGAACTACTGTATTGTGTCAAGTTTCAAGAAGCTAGCACAAACCGTGTTTGATTTAGAGTTCTAATTGCATCAGTCAATATAGGAGAAAACAGAGTGAAACCTAAAAATTCAAACTGTTACTGCAAGCGAATGCTTCAACGTAAAAGAACGAAACTTGAGCATCCAAGTGGGATTGGTGTACTGATCATTACTTGAACGTATCATGAAGATTGGATGAAAAAATATATGTTGAGATTTCAGGAGACTCAAGTGTTTTGGAAGTTTGGCAACCCCTTTAAATATAAGTGTTATTCGCCAGTCCCTGCTTTACTCTACATCAAGAGGAAACAAACCTTAGAGATAGAACGTAGAACTACTGTATTGTGTCCAGTTTCAAGAAGCTAGCACAAACCGTGTTTGATTTAGACTTTGAACTGCATCTGTCAATATAGGAGAAAACAGAGTGAAACCTAAAAATTCAAACTGTTACTGCAAACGAATGCTTCAACCTAGAAGAACGAAACTTGGGCATCCAAGTTTGATTGGTGTACTGCTCATTACTTGAAATTATCATGAAGGCCGGATGAAAAAATATGTGTTGAGTTTTCAGGAGACGGTAGTTTTTTGAAAGCGTAACAACGCCTTTCATTGAAAGTGTTATTCGCCAGTCTATGCTTAAGGCTACATCCAGAGGAAACAAAGCTTAGGGATAGAACATAGAACTACTGTATTGTGTCAAGTTTCAAGAAGCTAGCACAAACCGTGTTTGATTCAGAGTTCAAACTGCATCTGTCAATATATGAGAAAACAGAGTGAAACCTAAAAATTCAAACTGTTACTGCAAACGAAAGCTTCTAGGTAAAAGAACAAAACTTGAGCATCCAAGTGGGATTGGTGTACTGATAATTACTTGAAAGTATCATGATGATTGGATGAAAAAATATATGTTGAGGTTTCAGGAGACTCCAGTGTTTTGGAAGTTTGGCAACCCCTTTCAATATTAGTGTTATTCGCCAGTCCCTGTTTTAGGATACATCAAGAGGAAACAAACTTTAGAGATAGAACGTAGAACTACTGTATTGTGTCAAGTTTCAAGAAGCTAGCACAAATGTGTTTGATTTAGAGTTTGAACTACATCTGTCAATATAGGAGAAAACAGAGTGAAACCTAAAAATTCAAACTGTTACTGCAAACGAATGCTTCAACGTAAAAAAACAAAACTTGAGCATCCAAGTGGGATTGGTGTACTGATCATTACTTGAAAGTATCATGAAGATTGGATGAAAAAATGTATGTTGTGATTTCAGGAGACTCTAGTGTTTTGGAATTTGGCAACCCCTTTCAATATAAGTGTTATTCGCCAGTCCCTGCTTTAAGGATACATCAAGAGGAAACAAACCTTAGAGATAGAACAAAGAACTAATGTATTGTGTCAAGTTTCAAGAAGCTAGCACAAACCGTGTTTGATTTACAGTTCGAACAGCATCAGTCAATATAGGAGAAAACAGAGTGAAACCTAAAAATTCAAACTGTTACTGCAACCGAATGCTTCAACATAAAAGATGGAAACTTCAGCATCCAAGTTGGATTGATGTACTATTCATTACTTGAAAGTATCATGAAGATTGGATGAAAAAATATATGTTGTGATTTCAGGAGACTCTAGTGTTTTGGAAGTTTGGCAACCCCTTTCAATATAAGTGTTATTCGCCAGTCCATGCTTTAGGCTACATCAAGAAGGAACAAACCTTAGAGATAGAACGTAGAACTACTGTATTGTGTCAAGTTTCAAGAAGCTAGCACAAACCGTGTTTGATTCAGAGTTCAAACTGCATCTGTCAATATAGGAGAAAACAGAGTGAAACCTAAAAATTCAAACTGTTACAGCAAACGAAAGCTTCAACGTAAAAGAACAAAACTTGAGCATCCAAGTGGGATTGGTGTACTGATCATTACTTGAAAGTATCATGAAGATTGGATGAAAAAATATATGTTGAGATTAAAGGGGACTCTAGTGTTTTGGAATTTTGGCAACCCCTTTCAATGTAAGTGTTATTCGCCAGTCCCTGCTTTTGGCGACATCAAGAGGAAACAAACCTTAGAGATAGAACGTAGAACTAGTGTATTGTTTCAAGTTTCAAGAAGCTACCACAAACCGTGGTTGATTTACAGTTTTAACTGCATCTGTCAATATAGGAGAAAACAGAGTGAAACCTAAAAATTCAAACTGTTACTGCAAACGAATGCTTAAACGTAAAAGAACGAAACTTGAGCATCCAAGTGGGATTGGTGTACTGATCATTACTTGAAAGTATCATGAAGATTGGATGAAAAAATATATGTTGAGATTTCAGGAGACTCAAGTGTTTTGGAAGTTTGGCAACCCCTTTAAATATAAGTGTTATTCGCCAGTCCCTGCTTTACTCTACATCAAGAGGAAACAAACCTTAGAGATAGAACGTAGAACTACTGTATTGTGTCCAGTTTCAAGAAGCTAGCACAAACCGTGTTTGATTTAGACTTTGAACTGCATCTGTCAATATAGGAGAAAACAGAGTGCAACCTAAAAATTCAAACTGTTACTGCAAACGAATGCTTCAACCTAGAAGAACGAAACTTGGGCATCCAAGTTTGATTGGTGTACTGCTCATTACTTGAAATTATCATGAAGGCCGGATGAAAAAATATGTGTTGAGTTTTCAGGAGACGGTAGTTTTTTGGAAGCTTAACAACGCCTTTCATTGAAAGTGTTATTCGCCAGTCTATGCTTAAGGCTACATCCAGAGGAAACAAAGCTTAGGGATAGAACATAGAACTACTGTATTGTGTCAAGTTTCAAGAAGCTAGCACAAACCGTGTTTGATTCAGAGTTCAAACTGCATCTGTCAATATAGGAGAAAACAGAGTGAAACCTAAAAATTCAAACTGTTACTGCAAACGAATGCTTCAACGTAAAAAAACGAAACTTGAGCATCCAAGTGGGATTGGTGTACTGATCATTGCTTGAAAGTATCATGAAGATTGGATGAAAAAATGTATGTTGAGATTTCAGGAGACTCTAGTGTTTTGGAACTTTGGCAACCCCTTTCAATATAAGTGTTATTCGCCAGTCCCTGCTTTAGGATACATCAAGAGGAAACAAACCTTAGAGATAGAACATAGAACTAATGTATTGTGTCAAGGTTCAAGAAGCTAGCACAAACCGTGTTTGATTTACAGTTCGAACAGCATCAGTCAATATAGGAGAAAACAGAGTGAAACCTAAAAATTCAAACTGTTACTGCAAACGAATGCTTCAACGTAAAAGATGGAAACTTCAGCATCCAAGTTGGATTGATGTACTATTCATTACTTGAAAGTATCATGAAGATTGGATGAAAAAATATATGTTGTGATTTCAGGAGACTCTAGTGTTTTGGAAGTTTGGCAACCCTTTCAATATAAGTGTTATTCGCCAGTCCATGCTTTAGGCTACATCAAGAAGGAACAAACCTTAGAGATAGAACGTAGAACTACTGTATTGTGTCAAATTTCAAGAAGCTAGCACAAACCGCGTTTGATTCAGAGTTCAAACTGCATCTGTCAATATAGGAGAAAACAGAGTGAAACCTAAAAATTCAAACTGTTACAGCAAACGAAAGCTTCAACGTAAAAGAACAAAACTTGAGCATCCAAGTGGGATTGGTGTACTGATCATTACTTGAAAGTATCATGAAGATTGGATGAAAAAATATATGTTGAGATTTCAGGAGTCTCTAGTGTTTTGGAAGTTTGGCAACCCCTTTGAATATAAGTGTTATTCGCCAATCCCTGCTTTAGGCTACATCAAGAGGAAACAAACCTCAGAGATCGAACGTAAACTACTGTATTGTGTCAAGTTGCAAGAAGCCAGCACAAACCGTGTTTGATTTAGAGTTCGAAGGGCATCTGTCAATATAGGAGAAAACAGAGTGAAACCTGAAAATTCAAACTGTTACTGCAAAGGAATACTTCAACCTAGGAGAACGAAATCTGGGCATCCAAGTTTGATTGGTGTACTGCTCATTACTTGAATGTATCATAAAGTTCGAAAGAAAAAATATATGTTGAGATTTCAGGAGACGCTAGTGTTTTGGCAGCCTAACAACGCCTTTCATTGAATGTGTCATTCACCAGTATCTGCTAAAGGCTACATCAAGAGGAAACAAACCTTAGAGATAGAATGTAGAACTAATTTATTTTGTCAAGTTTCAAGGAGCTAGCACAAACCGTGTTTGATTTAGAGTTCTAATTGCATCAGTCAATATTGGAGAAAACAGAGTAAAATCTAAAAATTCAAACTGTTACTGCAAGCGAATGCTTCAACGTAAAAGAACGAAAGTTGAGCATCCAAGTTAGATTGGTGTACTGATCATTACTTGAAAGTATCATGAAGATTGGTTGAAAAAATATATGTTGAGATTTCAGGAGACTCTAGTGTTTTGGAAGTTTGGCAACCCCTTTCAATATAAGTGTTATTCGCCAGTCCCTGCATTAGGCTACATCAAGAGTAAACAAAAAATAGAGATAGAACATAGAACTACTGTATTGTGTCAAGGTTCAAGAAGCTAGCACAAACCGTGTTTGATTTAGACTTTGAACTGCATCTGTCAATATAGGAGAAAACAGAGTGAAACCTAAGAATTCAAACTGTTACTGCAAACGAATGCTTCAACCTAGAAGAACGAAACTTGGGCATGCAAGTTTGATTGGTGTACTGCTCATTACGTGAAATTATCATGAAGGCCGGATGAAAAAATATATGTTGAGATTTCAGGATACGGTAGTTTTTTGGAAGCTTAACAACGCCTTTCATTGAAAGTGTTATTGGCCAGTCTCTGCTTAAGGCTACATCAAGAGGAAACAAACCTGAGAGATAGAGCGTAGAACTACTTTATTTTGTCAAGTTTCCAGAAGCTAGCACAAACCGTGTTTGATTTAGAGTTCTAATTGCATCAGTCCATATAGGAGAAAAAAGAGTGAAACCTCAAAATTCAAACTGTTACTGCAAAAGAATGCTTCAACGTAAAAGAACGAAATTTGAGCATCCAAGTGGGATTGGTGTACTGATCATTACTTGAATGTATCATGAAGATTGGATGAAAAAATATATGTTGAGATTTCAGGAGACTCTAGTGTTTTGGAAGTTTGGCAACCCCTTTCAATATAAGTGTTATTCGCCAGTCCATGCTTTAGGCTACATCAAGAAGGAACAAACCTTAGAGATAGAACGTAGAACTACTGTATTGTGTCAAGTTTCAAGAAGCTAGCACAAACCGTGTTTGATTCAGAGTTCAAACTGCATCTGTCAATATAGGAGAAAACAGAGTGAAACCTAAAAATTCAAACTGTTACAGCAAACGAAAGCTTCAACGTAAAAGAACAAAACTTGAGCATCCAAGTGGGATTGGTGTACTGATCATTACTTGAAAGTATCATGAAGATTGGATGAAAAAATATATGTTGAGATTAAAGGGGACTCTAGTGTTTTGGAATTTTGGCAACCCCTTTCAATGTAAGTGTTATTCGCCAGTCCCTGCTTTTGGCGACATCAAGAGGAAACAAACCTTAGAGATAGAACGTAGAACTAGTGTATTGTTTCAAGTTTCAAGAAGCTACCACAAACCGTGGTTGATTTACAGTTTTAACTGCATCTGTCAATATAGGAGAAAACAGAGTGAAACCTAAAAATTCAAACTGTTACTGCAAACGAATGCTTAAACGTAAAAGAACGAAACTTGAGCATCCAAGTGGGATTGGTGTACTGATCATTACTTGAAAGTATCATGAAGATTGGATGAAAAAATATATGTTGATATTTCAGGAGACTCAAGTGTTTTGGAAGTTTGGCAACCCCTTTAAATATAAGTGTTATTCGCCAGTCCCTGCTTTACTCTACATCAAGAGGAAACAAACCTTAGAGATAGAACGTAGAACTACTGTATTGTGTCCAGTTTCAAGAAGCTAGCACAAACCGTGTTTGATTTAGACTTTGAACTGCATCTGTCAATATAGGAGAAAACAGAGTGCAACCTAAAAATTCAAACTGTTACTGCAAACGAATGCTTCAACCTAGAAGAACGAAACTTGGGCATCCAAGTTTGATTGGTGTACTGCTCATTACTTGAAATTATCATGAAGGCCGGATGAAAAAATATGTGTTGAGTTTTCAGGAGACGGTAGTTTTTTGGAAGCTTAACAACGCCTTTCATTGAAAGTGTTATTCGCCAGTCTATGCTTAAGGCTACATCCAGAGGAAACAAAGCTTAGGGATAGAACATAGAACTACTGTATTGTGTCAAGTTTCAAGAAGCTAGCACAAACCGTGTTTGATTCAGAGTTCAAACTGCATCTGTCAATATAGGAGAAAACAGAGTGAAACCTAAAAATTCAAACTGTTACTGCAAACGAATGCTTCAACGTAAAAAAACGAAACTTGAGCATCCAAGTGGGATTGGTGTACTGATCATTGCTTGAAAGTATCATGAAGATTGGATGAAAAAATGTATGTTGAGATTTCAGGAGACTCTAGTGTTTTGGAACTTTGGCAACCCCTTTCAATATAAGTGTTATTCGCCAGTCCCTGCTTTAGGATACATCAAGAGGAAACAAACCTTAGAGATAGAACATAGAACTAATGTATTGTGTCAAGGTTCAAGAAGCTAGCACAAACCGTGTTTGATTTACAGTTCGAACAGCATCAGTCAATATAGGAGAAAACAGAGTGAAACCTAAAAATTCAAACTGTTACTGCAAACGAATGCTTCAACGTAAAAGATGGAAACTTCAGCATCCAAGTTGGATTGATGTACTATTCATTACTTGAAAGTATCATGAAGATTGGATGAAAAAATATATGTTGTGATTTCAGGAGACTCTAGTGTTTTGGAAGTTTGGCAACCCTTTCAATATAAGTGTTATTCGCCAGTCCATGCTTTAGGCTACATCAAGAAGGAACAAACCTTAGAGATAGAACGTAGAACTACTGTATTGTGTCAAATTTCAAGAAGCTAGCACAAACCGCGTTTGATTCAGAGTTCAAACTGCATCTGTCAATATAGGAGAAAACAGAGTGAAACCTAAAAATTCAAACTGTTACAGCAAACGAAAGCTTCAACGTAAAAGAACAAAACTTGAGCATCCAAGTGGGATTGGTGTACTGATCATTACTTGAAAGTATCATGAAGATTGGATGAAAAAATATATGTTGAGATTTCAGGAGTCTCTAGTGTTTTGGAAGTTTGGCAACCCCTTTGAATATAAGTGTTATTCGCCAATCCCTGCTTTAGGCTACATCAAGAGGAAACAAACCTCAGAGATCGAACGTAAACTACTGTATTGTGTCAAGTTGCAAGAAGCCAGCACAAACCGTGTTTGATTTAGAGTTCGAAGGGCATCTGTCAATATAGGAGAAAACAGAGTGAAACCTGAAAATTCAAACTGTTACTGCAAAGGAATACTTCAACCTAGGAGAACGAAATCTGGGCATCCAAGTTTGATTGGTGTACTGCTCATTACTTGAATGTATCATAAAGTTCGAAAGAAAAAATATATGTTGAGATTTCAGGAGACGCTAGTGTTTTGGCAGCCTAACAACGCCTTTCATTGAATGTGTCATTCACCAGTATCTGCTAAAGGCTACATCAAGAGGAAACAAACCTTAGAGATAGAATGTAGAACTAATTTATTTTGTCAAGTTTCAAGGAGCTAGCACAAACCGTGTTTGATTTAGAGTTCTAATTGCATCAGTCAATATTGGAGAAAACAGAGTAAAATCTAAAAATTCAAACTGTTACTGCAAGCGAATGCTTCAACGTAAAAGAACGAAAGTTGAGCATCCAAGTTAGATTGGTGTACTGATCATTACTTGAAAGTATCATGAAGATTGGTTGAAAAAATATATGTTGAGATTTCAGGAGACTCTAGTGTTTTGGAAGTTTGGCAACCCCTTTCAATATAAGTGTTATTCGCCAGTCCCTGCATTAGGCTACATCAAGAGTAAACAAAAAATAGAGATAGAACATAGAACTACTGTATTGTGTCAAGGTTCAAGAAGCTAGCACAAACCGTGTTTGATTTAGACTTTGAACTGCATCTGTCAATATAGGAGAAAACAGAGTGAAACCTAAGAATTCAAACTGTTACTGCAAACGAATGCTTCAACCTAGAAGAACGAAACTTGGGCATGCAAGTTTGATTGGTGTACTGCTCATTACGTGAAATTATCATGAAGGCCGGATGAAAAAATATATGTTGAGATTTCAGGATACGGTAGTTTTTTGGAAGCTTAACAACGCCTTTCATTGAAAGTGTTATTGGCCAGTCTCTGCTTAAGGCTACATCAAGAGGAAACAAACCTGAGAGATAGAGCGTAGAACTACTTTATTTTGTCAAGTTTCCAGAAGCTAGCACAAACCGTGTTTGATTTAGAGTTCTAATTGCATCAGTCCATATAGGAGAAAAAAGAGTGAAACCTCAAAATTCAAACTGTTACTGCAAAAGAATGCTTCAACGTAAAAGAACGAAATTTGAGCATCCAAGTGGGATTGGTGTACTGATCATTACTTGAATGTATCATGAAGATTGGATGAAAAAATATATGTTGAGATTTCAGGAGACTCTAGTGTTTTGGAAGTTTGGCAACCCCTTTCAATATAAGTGTTATTCGCCAGTTCCTGCTTTGGGCTACATCAAGAGTAAACAAATCTTAGAGATAGAACGTAGAACTACTGTATTGTGTCAAGGTTCAAGAAGCTAGCACCAAACCGTGTTTGATTTAGACTTTGAACTGCATCTGTCAATATAGGAGAAAACAGAGTGAAACCTAAAAATTCAAACTTTACTGCAAACGAATGCTTCAACCTAAAAGAACGAAACTTGGGCATCCAAGTTTGATTGTTGTACTGCTCATTACTTGAAATGATCAGGAAGGCCGGATGAAAAAATATATGTTGAGATTTCAGGAGACGGTAGTTATTTGGAAGCTTAACAACGCCTTTCATTGAAAGTGTTATTCGCCAGTCCCTGCTTTAGGCTACATCAAGAGGAAACAAGCCTTAGAGATAGAACGTAGAACTACTGTATTGTATCAAGTTTCAAGAAGCTAGCAGAAACCGTGTTTGATTTAGAGTTTGAACTACATCAGTCAATATAGGAGAAAACAGAGTGAAACCTAAAAATTCAAACTGTTACTGCAAACGAATGCTTCAATGTAAAAAAATGAAACTTGAGCATCCAAGTGGGATTGGTGTACTGATCATTACTTGAAAGTATCATGAAGATTGGATGAAAAAATGCATGTTGAGATTTCAGGAGACTGGAGTTTTGGAATTTTTGGCAACCCCTTTCAATTAAGTGTTATTCGCCAGTCCCTGCTTTAGGCTATATCAGAGGAAACAAACCTTATAGATAGAACGTAGAACTACTGTATTGTGTCAAGTTTCAAGAAGCTAGCACAAACCATGTTTGATTTAGAGTTCTAACTGCATCTCTCAATATAGAAGAAAACAGAGTGAAACATAAAAATTCAAACTGTTACTGCAAACGATTGCTTCAACGTAAATGAACGAAACTTGAGCATCCAAGTGGGATTGGTGTACTGATCACTACTTGAAAGTATCATGAAGATTGGGTGAAAAAATATATGTTGAGATTTCAGAAGACTCTAGTTTTTTGGAAGCCTAACAATGCCTTTCAATGAATGTGTTATTCGCCAGTATCTGATAAAGGCTACATCAAGAGGAAAGAAACCTTAGATATAGAACGTAGAACTACTGTATTGTGTCAAGTTTAAGAAGCTAGCTCAAACCGTGTTTGATTTAGAGTTCTAACTGCATCTATCAATATAGGAGAAAACAGATAGAAACCTAAAAATTCAAACTGTTACTGCAAACGAATGCTTCAACGTAAAAGAATGAAACTTGAGCATCCAAGTGGGATTGGTGTACTGATCATTACTTGGAAGTATCATGAAGATTGGATGTAAAAATATATGTTGATATTTCAGGAGACTCTAGTTTTTGGCAGCCTAACAATGCCTTTCATTGAATGTGTTATTCGCCAGTATCTGCTTAAGGCTACATCAAGTGGAAACAAACGTTAGGGAAAGAACGTAGAACTACTTTACTGTGTCAAGCTTCAAGAAGCTAGCACAAACCGTGTTTGATTTCGAGTTCTAACTGCATCTGTCAATATAGGAGAAAACAGAGTGAAACCTAAAAATTCAAACTGCTCCTGCAAACGAATACTTCAAACTAGAAGAACAAAACTTGGGCATCCAAGTTTGATTGGTGTACTGCTCATTACTTGAAATTATCAGGAAGGTGGGATGAAAAAATATATGTTGAGATTTCAGGAGACGGTAGTTTTTTGGAAGCTTAACAACGCCTTTCATTGAAAGCGTTATTCGCCAGTCTCTGCTTAAGGCTACATCAAGAGGAAACAAAGCTTAGGGATAGAACATAGAACTACTTTATTGTGTCAAGTTTCAAGAAGCTACCACAAACCGTGTTTCATTTAGAGTTCTAACTGCATCTGTCAATATAGAAGAAAACAGAGTGAAACCTAAAAATTCAAACTGTTACTGCAAATGAATGCTTCAACGTAAAAGAACGAAACTTGAGCATCCAAGTGGGATTTGTGTGCTGATCATTACTTGAAAGTATCATGAAGATTGGATGAAGAAATATATGTTGAGATTTCAGGAGACTATACTGTTTTGGAAGTATGGCAACCCCTTTCAATATAAGTGTTATTCGCCAGTCCCTGCTTTTGGCTACATCAAGAGGAAACAAACCTTAGAAATAGAACGTAGAACTAGTGTATTTTTTCAAGTTTCAAGAAGCTATCACAAACCGTGTTTGATTTAGAGTTTGAACTGCATCTGTCAATATAGTATAAAACAGAGTGTAACCTAAAATTTCAAACTGTTACTGCAAACGAATGCTTCAACCTAGGAGAACGAAACTTGGGCATCCAAGTTTGATTGGTGTACTGCTCATTACTTGAAAGTATCATGAAGGTCGGAAGCAAAAATTTATGTTGAGATTTCAGGAGACGTAGTTTTTTGGTAGCTTAACAACGCCTTTCATTGAAAGTGTTATTCGCCAGTCTCTGCTTAAGGCTACATCAAGTGGAAACAAAGCTTAGGGATAGAACGTAGAACTACTTTATTGTGTCAAGTTTCAAGAAGCTAGCACAAACCGTGGTTGATTTAGAGTTCTAACTGCATCTGTCAATATAGGAGAAAACAGAGGGAAACCTAAAAATTCAAACTGCTCCTGCAAACGAATACTTCAACCTAGAAGAACAAAACTTGGGCATCCACGTTTGATTGCTGTACTGCTCATTACTTGAAATTATCATGAAGGTCGGATGAAAAAATATATGTTGAGATTTTGGAGACTGTAGTTTTTTGGAAGATTAACAACGCCTTTCATTTTAAGTGTTATTCGCCAGTCTCTGATTAAGGCCACATCAAGATGAAACAAAGCTTAGGGATAGAACGTAGAACTACTGTATTGTGTCAAGTTTCAAGAAGCTAGCACAAACCGTGTTTGATTTAGAGTTTGAACTGCATCTGTCAACATAGGATAAAACAGAGTGAAACCTAAAAATTCAAACTGTTACTGCAAACGAATGCTTCAACCTAGAAGAACGAAACTTGGGCATCCAAGTTTGATTGGTGTACTGCTCATTACTTGAAATTATCATGAGGGTCGGATGAAAAAATATATGTTGAGATTTCAGGAGACGGTAATTTTTTGGAAGCTTAACAAAACCTATCATTGAATGTGTTATTCGCCAGTCTCTGCGTAAGGCTACATCAAGAGGAAACAAACCTTATAGATAGAACGTAGAACTACTGTATTGTGTCAAGTTTCAGGAAGCTAGCACAAACCGTGTTTGATTTAGAGTTCGAAAGGATTCTGTCAATATAGGAGAAAACAGAGTGAAACCTAAAAATTCAAACTGTTACTGCAAACGAGTGATTCAACCTAAGAGAACGAAACTTGGGCATCCAAATTTGATTGGTGTACTGCTCATTACTTGAAAGTATCATGAAGGTTGAAGAAAAAACATATAGTGAGATTTCATGAGACTCTAGTTTTTTGGCAGCCTAAGAACGCCTTTCATTGAATGTGTTATTCGCCAGTATCTGCTTAAGGCTACATCAAGACGAAAGAAACCTTAGGGAAAGAAGGTAGAACTACTTTATTGTGTCGAGTTTCAATAAGCTAGCACAAACCATGTTTGATTTAGAGTTCTAATTGCATCTGTCAATATAGGTGAAAACAGAGTAAACCCTAAAAATTCAAACTGTAACTGCAAATGAATGCTTCAACGCAAAAGAACGAAACTTGAGCATCCAAGGGGATTGGTGTACTGATCATTACTTGAAAGTATCATGAAGATTGGATGAAAAAATATATGTTGAGATTTCAGGAGACTCTAGTGTTTTGGAAGTTTGGCAACCCCTTTCAATATAAGTGTTATTCGCCAGTCCCTGCTTTAGGCTACATAAAGAGGAAAGAAACCTTAGTGATAGAACGTAGAACTACTGTATTGTGTCAACGTTCAAGAAGCTAGCACAAACCGTGTTTGATTTAGAGTTCGAAGGGCACTGTCAATACAGGAGAAAACAGAGTGAAACCTAAAAATTCAACCTGTTACTGCAAAGAAATGCTTCAACCTAGGAGAACGAAACTTAGGCATCCAAGGTGGATTGGTGTACTGCTCTTTACTTGAAAGTATCATGAAGGTCGGAAGAAAAAATATATGGTGAGATTTCCGGTGACTCAAGATTTTTGGCAGCCTAACAACGCCTTTCATTGAATGTGTCATTCGCCAGTATCTGCTTAAGGCTACATCAAGAGGAAACAAACCTTAGTGTTAGAACGTAGAACTACATTATTGTGTCAAGTTTCAAGAAGCTAGCACAAATCGTGTTTGATTTAGAGTTCGAACGGCATCTGTCAATATAGGAGAAAACAGAGTGAAACCTAAAAATTCGAACTGTTACTGCAAACGAATCTTCAATGTAAAAGAACGAAACTTGAGCATCCAAGTGGGATTGGTGTACTGATCATTACTTCAAGGTATCATGAAGATTGGATAAAAAAATATATGTTGAGATTTCAGGAGACTCTAGTGTTTTGGAAGTTTGGCAACCCCTTTCAATATAAGTGTTATTCGCCAGTCCCTTCTTTAGGCTATATTAAGAGAAACAATCCTTAGAGATAGAACGTAGAACTAATGTATTGTGACAAGTTTCAAGAAGCTAGCACAAACCGTGTTTGATTTAGAGTTCGAACGGCATCTGTCAATATAGGAGAAAACAGAGTGAAACATAAAAATTCAAACTGTTACTGCAAACGAATGCTTCAACCTAGGAGAACGAAACATGGGCATCCAAGTTTGATTGGTGTACTGCTCATTACTTGAAAGTATCATGAAGTTCGGAAGAAAAAATACATGGTGAGATTTCAGGAGACTCTAGTGTTTAGGAAGTTTGGCAACCCCTTTCAATATAAGTGTTATTCGCCAGTCCCTGCTGTAGGCTACATCAAGAGAAAACAAACCTTAGAGATAGAACGTAGAACTACTGTATTGTGTCAAGTTTCAAGAAGCTAGCACAAACCGTGTTGGATTTAGAGTTCTAACTGCATTTGTCAATATAGGAGAAAACAAAGTGAAACCTTAAAATTCAAACTGTTACTGCAAACGAATGCTTCAACGTAAAAGAACGAAACTTGAGCATCCAAAAGGGATTGGTGTACTGATCATTTCTTGAAAGTATCATGAAGATTGGATGAAAAAATATATGTTGATATTTCAGGAGACTAGTGTTTTGGAAGTTTGGCAACCCCTTTCAACATAAGTGTTATTCACCAGTCCCAGCTTTAGGCTACATCAAGAGGAAAGAAACCTCAGAGATAGAACGTAGAACTAACGTATTGTGTCAAGTTTAAAGAAGCTAGCACAAACCGTGTTTGATATAGAGTTCGAACTGCATCTGTCAATATAGGAGAAAACAGAGTGAAACCTAAAAATTCAAACTGTTACTGCAAACGAATGCTTCAACCTAGGAGAACGAAACATGGGCATCCAAGTTTGATTGTTGTACTGCTCATTACTTGAAATTATCATGAAGGTAGGAAGAAAAAATATATGGTGAGATTTCAGGAGACTCTACATTTGGCAACCTAACTACGCCTTTTGTTGAATGTGTCATTCGCCAGTATCTGCTTAAGGATATACCAAGAAAAAACAAACCTTAGGGAAAGAAGTTAGAACTATTTATTGTGTGGAGTTTCAATAAGCTAGCACAAACTGTTCTTGATGTACAGTTCTAATTGCATCTGTCAATATAGGAGAAAACAGAGTGAAACCTAAAAATTCAAACTGTTACTGCAAACGAATGCTTGAACGTAAAAGAATGAAACTTGAGCATCCAAGTGGGATTGGTGTACTGATCATTACTTGAAAGGATCATGAAGATTGGATGAAAAAATATATGTTGACATTTCAATAGATTCTAGTGTTTTGGAAGTTTTGCAACCCTTTCAATATAAGTTTTATTCGCCAATCCTGCTTTAGGCTACATCAAGAAGAAAGAAACCTTAGAGATAGAACGTAGAACTAATGTATTGTGTCAAGTTTCAAGAAGCTAGCACAAACCGTGTTTGATTTAGTGTTCGAACGCATCTGTCAATATAGTAGAAAACAGAGTGAAACCTAAAAATACACACTGTTACTGCAAACGAATTCTTCAACCTAGGAGAACGAAACTTGGGCATCCAAGTTTGATTGGTGTACTGCTCATTACTTGAAAGTATCATGAAGGTCGGAAGCAAAAGTTTATGTTGAGATTTAAGGAGACTCTAGTGTTTTGGCAGCCTAACAACGACTTTCATTGAATGTGTCGTTCACCAGTATCTGCTTAAGGCTGCATCAAGAGGAAACAAACCTTAGAGACAGAATGTAGAACTACTGTATTTTGTCAAGTTTCAAGAAGCTAGCACAAACCGTGTTTGATTTAGAGTTTTAACTGCATCTGTCAATATAGGAGAAAACAGAGTGAAACCTAATAATTCAAACTGTTACTGCAAACGAATGCTCCAACGTAAAAGAACAAAACTTGAGAATTCAAGTGGGATTGGTGTACTGATCATTACTTGAAAGTATCATGAAGATTGGATGAAAAAATATATGTTGAGATTTCAGGAGACTCTTTTGTTTTGGAAGTTTGGCAACACCTTTCCATATAAGTGTTATTCACCAGTCCCTGCTTTAGGCTACATGAAGAGGAAACAAACCTTAGGGATAGAACGTAGAACTAATGTATTGCGTCAAGTTTCAAGAAGGTTGCACAATCCGTGTTTGATATAGAGTTCGAACTGCATCTGTCAATATAGGAGAAAACAGAGTGAAACCTAAAAATTCAAACTGTTACTGCAAACGAATACTTCAACCTAGGAGAATGAAACTTGGGCATCCAAGTTTGATTGGTGTACTGCTCATTACTTGAAAGTATCATGAAGTTCGGAAGCAAAAATTTATGTAGAGTTTTCAGGAGACTCTAGTGTTTTGGCAGCCTAACAACGCCTTTCATTGAATGTGTCATTCACCAGTATCTGCTTAAGGCTACATCAAGAGAAAAAAACCTTAGAGATAGAAGGTAGAACTACTGTATTGTGTCAAGTTTCAAGAAGCTAGCACAAACCGTGTTTGATTTAGAGTTCTAACTGCATCTGTCAATATAGGAGAAAACAGAGTGAAACCTAAAAATTCCAACTGATACTGCAAACGAATGCTTCAACCTAGGAGAACGAAACATGGGCATCCAAGTTTGATTGGTGTACTGCTCATGACTTGAAAGTATCATGAAGGTCGGAAGAAAAAATATATGGTGAGGTTTCAGGAGACTCTAGTTTTTTGGCAGCATAACAATGCCTTTCTTTGAATGTGTTATTCGCCAGTATCTGCTTAAGGCTAAATCAAGAGGAAACAAACATTAGGGAAAGAAGGTAGAACTACTTTATTGTGTCGAGTTTCAAGAAGCTATCACAAACTGTGTTTGATTTACAGTTTGAACTGCATTTGTCAATATAGGAGAAAACAGAGTGAAACCTAAAAATTCAAACTGTTACTGCATACGAATGCTTCAACGTAAAAGAACGAAACTTGAGCATCCAAGCGGGATTGGTGTACTGATCATTATTTGAACGTATCATGAAGATTGGATGAAAAAATATATGTTGAGATTTCAGGAGACTCTAGTGTTTTGGAAGTTTGGCAACCCATTTCAATATAAATGTTATTCGCCAGTCCCTGCTTTAGGCTACATCATGAGGAATCAAACGTTAGAGGTAGAACGTAGAACTAATGTATTGTGTCAAGTTTCAAGAAGCTAGCACAAACCGTGTTTAATTTAGAGTTCGAAAGGCATCTGTCAATATCGGAGAAAACAGAGTGAAACCTAAAAATTCAAACTGTTACTGCAAACGAATGCTTCTACCTAGGAGAACAAAAACATGGGCATCCAAATTTGATTGGTGTACTGCTCATTACTTGAAATTATCATGAAGGTAGGAAGAAAAAATATATGGTGAGATTTCAGGGGACTCTAGTTTTTTGGCAGACTAACAACGCCTTTTGTTGAATGTGGTCATTCGCCAGTATCTGCTTAAGGCTACATCAAGAGGAAACAACCCTTAGGGAAAGAAGGTAGAACTATTTATTGTGTGGAGTTTCAATAAGCTAGCACAAACCGTGCTTGATGTACAGTTCAAATTGCATCTTTCAATATAGGAGAAAACAGAGTGAAACCTAAAAATTCAAACTGTTACTGCAAACGAATGCTTCAACGTAAAAGAATGAAACTTGAGCATCCAAGTGGGATTGGTGTACTGATCATTACTTGAAAGGATCATGAAGATTGGATGAAAAAATATATATTGAGATTTCAGGAGACTCTTTTGTTTTGGAATTTTGGCAACACCTTTCCATATAAGTGTTATTCGCCAGTCCCTGCTTTAGGCTAAATCAAGAGGAAACAAACCTTAGAGATAGAACCAAGAACTAATGAATTTGTGTCAAGATTCAAGAAGCTAGCACAAACCGTGTTTGATATAGAGTTCGAACTGCATCTGTCAATATAGGAGAAAACAGAGTGAAACCTAAAAATTCAAACTGTTACTGCAAAAAAATGCTTCAACTAGGAGAACAAAACATGGGCATCCAAGTTTGATTGGTGTACTGCTCATTACTTGAAAGTATCATGAAGTTAGGAAGAAAAAATACATGGTGAGATTTCAGGAGACTCTAGTTTTTTGGCAGCCTAACAACGCCTTTCATTGAATGTGTTATTCGCCAGTATCTGCTTAAAGCTACACCAAGAGGAAACAAACCTTAGAGATAGAACGGAGAACTACTGTATTGTGTCAAGTTTCAAGAAGCTAGCACAAACCGTGTTTGATTTAGAGTTTGAACTGCATCTGTCAATATAGGAGAAAACAGAGTGAAACCTGAAAATTCAAACTGTTACTGCAAACGAATGCTTCAATGTAAAAGAATGAAACTTGAGCATCTAAGTGGGATTGGTGTACTGATCTACTTGAAAGTATCATGAAGATTGGATGAAAAAATATATGTTGAGATTTCAGGAGACTCTAGTCTTTTGGAAGTTTGGCAACCATTTCAATATAAGTGATCTTCGTCAGACCCTGCTTTCGGCTACATCAAGAGGAAACAAACCTTAGGGATAGAACGTAGAACTAATGTATTGAGTCAAGTTTCAAAAAGCTAGCACAAACCGTGTTTGATTTAGAGTTCGAAGGGCATCTGTCAATATAGGAGAAAACAGAGTGAAACCTAAATATTCAAACTGTTACTGCAAACGAATGCTTCAACCTAGAAGAATGAAATTTGGGCATCCAAGTTTGACTGGTGTACTACTCATTACTTGAAATTATCATGAAGGTCAGATGAAAGAATATATGTTGAGATTTCATGAGACGGTAGTTTTTGCAAGCTTAACAACGCATTTCATTGAAAGTGTTTTTCGCCAGTCTCTGCTTAAGGCCACATCAAGAGGAAACAAAACCTTATAGATAGAACGTATAACTACTGTATTGTGTCGTGTTTCAATAATCTATCACAAACCGTTTTTGATTTAGAGTTCTAATTGCATCTGTCAATATAGGAGAAAACACAGTGAAACCTAAAAATTCAAACTGTTACTGCAAACGAATGCTTCAACGTAAAACAACGAAACTTGAGCATCCAAGTGGGATTGGTGTACTGATCATTACTTGGAAGTATCATAAAGATTTGATGAAAAAATTTTTGTTGAGATTTAAGGAGACTCTAGTGTTTTAGAGGTTTGGAAACCCCTTTCAATATAAGTGTTATTCGCCAGTCCCTGCTTTAGGCTACATCAAGAGGAAACAAACCTTAGAGATAGAACGTAGAACTAATGTATTGTGTCAAGTTTCAAGAATCTAGCACAAACCGTGTTTGATTCAGAGTTCTAACTGCGTCTGTCAATATAGGAGAAAACAGAGTGAAACCTAAAAATTCAAACTGTTACTGCAAACGAAAGCTTCAACGTAAAAGAACGAAATTTGAGCATCCAAGTAGGATTGGTGTACTGATCATTACTTGAAAGTATCATGAAGATTGAATGAAAAAATATATGTTGAGATTTCAGGAGACTCTAGTGTTTTGGAAGTTTGGCAACGTCTTTTAATACAAGTGTTATTCGCCAGTCCCTACTTTAGGCTACATCAAGAGGAAACAAACCTTAGAGATAGAACGTAGAACTACTGTATTGTGTCAAGTTTCAAGAAGCTAGCACAATCCGTGTTTGATTTAGAGTTTGAACTACATCTGTCAATATAGGAGTAACAGAGTGAAATCTAAAAATTTAAACTGTTACTGCAAACGAATGCTTCAACGTAAAAAAACGAAACATGAGCATCCAAGTGGGATTGGTGTACTGATCATTACTTGAAAGTATCATGAAGATTGGATGAAAAAATATATATTGAGATTTCAGAAGACTCTAGTATTTTGGAATTTCGGCAACCCCTTTAAATATAAGTGTTATTCACCAGTCCCTGCTTTAGGCTACATCAAGAGGAACAAACCTTAGAGATAGAACGTAGAACTACTGTATTGTGTCAAGTTTCAAGAAGCTAGCACAAACCGTGTTTGATTTAGAGTTCTAACTGCATCTGTCAATATAGGAGAAAACAGAGTGAAACATAAAAATTCAAACTGTTACTGCAAACGAATGCTTCAACCTAGGAGAACGAAACATGGGCACCCAACTTTGATTGGTTTAATGCTCACTTCTTGAAAGTATCATGAAGGTCGGAAGAAAAAATATATGGTGAGATTTCAGGATACTCTAGTGTTTTGGCAGCCTAACAATGCCTTTCATTGAATGGGTTATTCGCCAGTATCTGCTTAAGGCTACATCAAGAGGAAACAAACCTTAGGAAAAGCTGGTAGAACTACTTTATTGTGTCGAGTTTGAATAAGCTAGCAAAAACCGTGTTTGATTTAGAGTTCTAACTGCAACTGTCAATATAGGAGAAAACCGAGTGAAAACTAAAAATTCAAACTGTTACTGCAAACGAATGCTTCAACGTTAAATAACGAAAGTCAAGCATCCAAGTGGGATTGGTGTACTGATCATTACTTGAAAGTATCATGAAGATTGGATGTAAAAATATATGTTGAGATTTCAGGAGACTTTAGAGTTTTGGAAGTTTGGCAACCTCTTTTAATACAAGTGTTATTCGCCAGTACCTGCTTTAGGCTACATCAAGAGGAAACAAGCTTTAGAGATAGAACGTAGAACTACTGTATTTTGTCAAGTTTCAAGAAGCTAGCACAAACCGTGTTTGATTTAGAGTTTGAACTACATCTGTCAATATAGGAGTAACAGAGTGGAACCTAAAAATTCAAACTGTTACTGCAAACGAATGCTTCAACGTAAAAAAAGGAAACTTGAGCATCCAAGTGGGATTGGTATACTGATCATTACTTGAAAGTATCATGAAGATTGGATGAAAAAATATACGTTGTGATTTCAGGAGACTCTAGTGTTTTGGAATTTCGGCAACCCCTTTCAATTTAAGTGTTATTCGCCAGTCCCTGCTTTAGGCTACATCAAGAGGAAACAAACCATGGAGATAGAATGTAGAACTACTGTACTGTGTCAAGTTTCAAGAAGCTAGCACAAACCGTGTTTGATATAGAGTTCGAACTGCATCTGTCAATATAGGAGAAAACAGAGTGAAACCTAAAAATTCAAACTGTTACTGCAAACGAATGCTTCAACCTAGGAGAACAAAACTTGGGCATCCAAGTTTGATTGCTGTACTGCTCATTACTTGAAAGTATCATGAAGGTCGGAAGCAAAAATTTATGTTGAGATTTCAGGAGACTCTAGTGTTTTGGCAGCCTAACAACGCCTTTCATTGAATGTGTCATTCACCAGTATCTGCTTAAGGCTACATCAAGAGGAAACAAACCTTAGAGATAGAACGTAGAACTACTGTATTGTGTCAAGTTTCAAGAAGCTAGCACAAACCGTGTTTGATTTAGAGTTCTAACTGCATCTGTCAATATAGGAGAAAACAGAGTGAAACCTAAAAATTCAAACTGTTACTGCAAACGAATGCTTCAACCTAGGAGAACAAAACTTGGGCATCCAAGTTTGATTGGTGTACTGCTCATTACTAGAAAGTATTATGAAGTTAGGAAGAAAAAATATATGGTGAGATTTCAGAAGACTCTAGTTTTTTGGCAGCCTAACAACGCCTTTCATTGAATGTGTTATTCGCCAGTATCTGCTTAAGGCTACACCAAGGGGAAAAAACCTTAGGGAAAGAAGGTAGAACTACTTTATTGTGTCGAGTTTCAATAAGCTAGCACAAACCGTGTTTGATGTAGAGTTCTAATTGCATCTGTCAATATAGGAGAAAACAGAGTGAAACCTAAAAATTCAAACTGTTACTGCAAACGAATGCTTCAAAGTAAAGGAACGAAACCTGAGCATCCAAATGGGATTGGTGTACTGATCATTACTTGAAAGTATCATGAAGATTGGATTAAAAAGTATATGTTGAGAATTCAGGAGTCTCTAGTGTTTTGGAATTTCGGCAACCCCTTTCAATATAAGTGTTATTCACCAGTCCCTGCTTTAGGCTACATCAAGAGGAAACAAACCTTAGAGATAGAACGTAGAACTAATGTATTGCGTCATGTTTCAAGAAGCTAGCACAAACCGTGTTTGATATAGAGTTCGAACTGCATCTGTCAATATAGGAGAAAACAGAGTGAAACATAAAAATTCAAACTGTTACTGCAAACGAATCCTTCAAACTAGGAGAACGAAACTTGGGCATCCAAGTTTGATTGGTGTACTGCTCATTACTTGAAAGTATCATGAAGGTGGGAAGCAAAAATTTATGTTGAGATTTCAGGAGACTCTAGTGTTTTGGCAGCCTAACAATGCCTTTCATTGAATGTGTCATTCACCAGTATCTGTTTAAGGCTACATCAAGAGGAAACAAACCTTAGAGATAGAACGTAGAACTACTGTATTTTGTCAAGTTTCAAGAAGTTAGCACAAACCGTGTTTGATTTAGAGTTCTAACTGCATCTGTCAATATAGGAGAAAACAGAGTGAAACCTAAAAATTTAAACTGTTACTGCAAACGAATGCTTCAATGTAAAAGAACGAAACTTGAGCATCCAAGTGGGATTGGTGTACTGATCATTACTTGAAAGTATCATGAAGATTGGATGAAAAAATATATGTTGAGATTTCAGGAGACTCTAGTGTTTTGGAAGTTTGGCAACCCCTTTCAATATAAGTGTTGTTCACCAGTCCCTGCTTTAGGCTACATCAAGAGGAAACAAACCTTAGAGATAGAACATAGAACTAATGTATTGTGTCAAGTTTCAAGAAGCTAGCACAAACCGTGTTTGATTTAGAGTTTGAACTGCATCTGTCAATATAGGAGAAAACAGAGTGAAACCTAAAAATTCACACTGTTACTGCAAACGAATGCTTCAACATAAAAGAACGAAACGTGAGCATCCAAATGGGATTGGTGTACTGATCATTACTTGAAAGTATCATGAAGATTGGATGAAAAAATATATGTTGAGATTTCAGGAGACACTTGTGTTTTGGAAGTTTGGCAACCCCTTTCCATATAAGTGTTATTCACCAGTCCCTGCTTTAGGCTACATCAAGCGGAAACAAACCTTAGCGGTAGAATGTAGAACTAATGTATTGCGTCAAGTTTCAAGAAGCTAGCACAAACCGTGTTTGATATAGAGTTCGAACTGCATCTGTCAATATAGGAGAAAACAGAGAGAAACCTAAAAATTGAAACTGTTACTGCAAACGAATGCTTCAACCTAGAAGAACGAAACTTGGGCATCCAAGTTTGATTGGTGTACTGCTCATTACTTGAAAGTATCATGAAGGTCCGAAGCAAAAATTTATGTTGAGATTTCAGGAGACTGTAGTGTTTTGGCAGCCTAACAACGCTTTTCATTGAATGTGTCATTCACCAGTATCTGCTTAAGGCTACATCAAGAGGAAACAAACCTTAGAGATAGAACGTAGAACTACTGTATTGTGTCAAGTTTCAAGAAGCTAGCACAAACCGTGTTTGATTTAGAGTTCTAACTGCATCTGTCAATATAGGAGAAAACAGAGTGAAACATAAAAATTCAAACTGTTACTGCAAACGAATGCTTCAACGTAAATGAACGAAACTTGAGCATCCAAGTAGGATTGGTGTACTGATCATTACTTGTAAGTATCATGAAGATTGGATGAAAAAATACATGTTGAGATTTCAGGAGACTCTAGTGTTTTGGAAGTTTGGCAACCCCATTTAATATAAGTGTTATTCACCAGTCCCTGCTTTAGGCTACATCATGCGGAAACAAACGTTAGCGGTAGAATGTTGAACTAATGTATTGCGTCAAGTTTCAAGAAGTTAGCACAAACCGTGTTTGATTTAGAGTTCTAACTGCATCTGTCAATATAGGAGAAAACAGAGTGAAACCTAAAAATTTAAACTGTTACTGCAAACGAATGCTTCAATGTAAAAGAACGAAACTTGAGCATCCAAGTGGGATTGGTGTACTGATCATTACTTGAAAGTATCATGAAGATTGGATGAAAAAATATATGTTGAGATTTCAGGAGACTCTAGTGTTTTGGAAGTTTGGCAACCCCTTTCAATATAAGTGTTGTTCACCAGTCCCTGCTTTAGGCTACATCAAGAGGAAACAAACCTTAGAGATAGAACATAGAACTAATGTATTGTGTCAAGTTTCATGAAGCTAGCACAAACCGTGTTTGATTTAGAGTTTGAACTGCATCTGTCAATATAGGAGAAAACAGAGTGAAACCTAAAAATTCAAACTGTTACTGCAAACGAATGCTTCAACGTAAAACAACGAAACTTGAGCATCCAAGTGGGATTAGTGTACTGATCATTACTTGAAAGTATCATGAAGATTGGATGAAAAAATATATGTTGAGATTTCAGGAGACTCTAGTGTTTTGGAAGTTTGGCAACCCCTTTCAATATAAGTGTTATTCGCCAGTCCCTGCTTTAGGCTACATCAAGAGGAAACAAACCTTAGAGATAGAACGTAGAACTAATGTATTGTGTCAAGTTTCAAGAAGCTACCACAAACCGTGTTTGGTTTAGAGTTCGAACGGCATCTGTCAATATAGGAGAAAACAGAGTGAAACCTAAAAATTCAAACTGTTAATGCAAAAGAAATGCTTCAGCCTAGGAGAACGAAACATGGGCATCCAAGTTTGATTGGTGTACTGCTCATTACTTGAAAGTATCATGAAGGTCGGAAGCAGAAATTTAAGTTGAGATTTCAGGAGACTCTAGTGTTTTGGCAGCCTAACAACGCCTTTCATTCAATGTGTCATTCACCAGTATCTGCTTAAGGCTACATCAAGAGGAAACAAACCTTAGAGATAGAACGTAGAACTACTGTATTGTGTCAAGTTTCAAGAAGCTAGCACAAACCGTGTTTGATTTAGAGTTCTAACTGCATCTGTCAATATAGGAGAAAACAGAGTGAAACATAAAAATTCAAACTGTTACTGCAAACGAATGCTTCAACGTAAATGAACGAAACTTGAGCATCCAAGTAGGATTGGTGTACTGATCATTACTTGTAAGTATCATGAAGATTGGATGAAAAAATATATGTTGAGATTTCAGGAGACTCTAGTGTTTTGGAAGTTTGGCAACCCCATTTAATATAAGTGTTATTCACCAGTCCCTGCTTTAGGCTACATCAAGCGTAAACAAACCTTAGCGGTAGAATGTTGAACTAATGTATTGCGTCAAGTTTCAAGAAGCTAGCACAAAACGAGTTTGATATAGAGTTCGAACTGCATCTGTCAATATAGGAGAAAACAGAGAGAAACCTAAAAATTGAAACTGTTACTGCAAACGAATGCTTCAACCTAGAAGAACGAAACTTGGGCATCCAAGTTTGATTGGTGTACTGCTCATTACTTGAAAGTATCATGAAGGTCGGAAGCAAAAATTTATGTTGAGATTTCAGGAGACTCTAGTGTTTTGGCAGCCTAACAACGCTTTTCATTGAATGTGTCATTCACCAGTATCTGCTTAAGGCTACATCAAGAGGAAACAAACCTTAGAGATAGAACGTAGAACTACTTTATTGTGTCAAGTTTCAAGAAGCTAGCACAAACCGTGTTTGATTTAGAGTTCTAACTGCATCTGTCAATATAGGAGAAAACAGAGTGAAACATAAAAATTCCAACTGTTACTGCAAACGAATGCTTCAACGTAAAAGAATGAAACTTGAGCATCCAAGTGGGATTGGTGTACTGATCATTACTTGAAAGGATCATGAAGATTGGATGAAAAAATATATGTTGACATTTCAAGAGACTCTAGTGTTTTGGAAGTTTTGCAACCCCTTTCAATATAAGTTTTATTCGCCAATCCTACTTTAGGCTACATCAAGAAGAAACAAACCTTAGAGATAGAACGTAGAACTAATGTATTGTGTCAAGTTTCAAGAAGCTAGCACAAACCGTGTTTGATTTAGTGTTCGAACGCATCTGTCAATATAGTAGAAAACATAGTGAAACCTAAAAATACACACTCTTACTGCAAACGTATTCTTCAACCTAGGAGAACGAAACTTGGGCATCCAAGTTTGATTGGTGTACTGCTCATTACTTGAAAGTATCATGAAGGTCGGAAGCAAAAATTTATGTTGAGATTTAAGGAGACTCTAGTGTTTTGGCAGCCTAACAACGCCTTTCAATGAATGTTTCATTCACCAGTATCTGCTTAAGGCTACATCAAGAGGAAACAAACCTTAGAGACAGAATGTAGAACTACTGTATTGTGTCAAGTTTCAAGAAGCTGGCACAAACCGTGTTTGATATAGAGTTCTAACTGCATCTGTCAATATAGGAGAAAACAGAGTGAAACCTAAAAATTCAAACTGTTACTGCAAACGAACGCTCCAACGTAAAAGAACAAAACTTGAGCATCCAAGTGGGATTTTTGTACTGATCATTACTTGAAAGTATCATGAAGACTGGATGAAAAAATATATATTGAGATTTCAGGAGACTCTTTTGTTTTGGAAGTTTGGCAACACCTTTCCATATAAGTGTTATTCGCCAGTCCCTGCTTTAGGCTAAATCAAGAGGAAACAAACCTTAGAGATAGAACGAAGAACTAATGAATTGTGTCAAGATTCAAGAAGCTAGCACAAACCGTGTTTGATATAGAGTTCGAACTGCATCTGTCAATATAGGAGAAAACAGAGTGAAACCTAAAAATTCAAACTGTTACTGCAAAAAAATGCTTCAACTAGGAGAACAAAACATGGGCATCCAAGTTTGATTGGTGTACTACTCATTACTTGAAAGTATCATGAAGTTAGGAAGAAAAAATACATGGTGAGATTTCAGGAGACTCTAGTTTTTTGGCAGCCTAACAACGCCTTTCATTGAATGTGTTATTCGCCAGTATCTGCTTAAAGCTACACCAAGAGGAAACAAACCTTAGAGATAGAACGGAGAACTATTGTATTGTGTCAAGTTTCAAGAAGCTAGCACAAACCGTGTTTGATTTAGAGTTTGAACTGCATCTGTCAATATAGGAGAAAACAGAGTGAAACCTGAAAATTCAAACTGTTACTGCAAACGAATGCTTCAATGTAAAAGAATGAAACTTGAGCATCTAAGTGGGATTGGTGTACTGATCTACTTGAAAGTATCATGAAGATTGGATGAAAAAATATATGTTGAGATTTCAGGAGACTCTAGTCTTTTGGAAGTTTGGCAACCATTTCAATATAAGTGATCTTCGTCAGACCCTGCTTTCGGCTACATCAAGAGGAAACAAACCTTAGGGATAGAACGTAGAACTAATGTATTGAGTCAAGTTTCAAAAAGCTAGCACAAACCGTGTTTGATTTAGAGTTCGAAGGGCATCTGTCAATATAGGAGAAAACAGAGTGAAACCTAAAAATTCAAACTGTTACTGCAAACGAATGCTTCAACCTAGAAGAACGAAATTTGGGCATCCAAGTTTGACTGGTGTACTACTCATTACTTGAAATTATCATGAAGGTCAGATGAAAGAATATATGTTGAGATTTCATGAGACGGTAGTTTTTGCAAGCTTAACAACGCATTTCATTGAAAGTGTTTTTCGCCAGTCTCTGCTTAAGGCCACATCAAGAGGAAACAAACCTTATAGATAGAACGTATAACTACTGTATTGTGTCGTGTTTCAATAATCTATCACAAACCGTTTTTGATTTAGAGTTCTAATTGCATCTGTCAATATAGGAGAAAACACAGTGAAACCTAAAAATTCAAACTGTTACTGCAAACGAATGCTTCAACGTAAAACAACGAAACTTGAGCATCCAAGTGGGATTGGTGTACTGATCATTACTTGGAAGTATCATAAAGATTTGATGAAAAAATTTTTGTTGAGATTTAAGGAGACTCTAGTGTTTTAGAGGTTTGGAAACCCCTTTCAATATAAGTGTTATTCTCCAGTCCCTGCTTTAGGCTACATCAAGAGGAAACAAACCTTAGAGATAGAACGTAGAACTAATGTATTGTGTCAAGTTTCAAGAATCTAGCACAAACCGTGTTTGATTCAGAGTTCTAACTGCGTCTGTCAATATAGGAGAAAACAGAGTGAAACCTAAAAATTCAAACTGTTACTGCAAACGAAAGCTTCAACGTAAAAGAACGAAATTTGAGCATCCAAGTGGGATTGGTGTACTGATCATTACTTGAAAGTATCATGAAGATTGAATGAAAAAATATATGTTGAGATTTCAGGAGACTCTAGTGTTTTGGAAGTTTGGCAACGTCTTTTAATACAAGTGTTATTCGCCAGTCCCTACTTTAGGCTACATCAAGAGGAAACAAACCTTAGAGATAGAACGTAGAACTACTGTATTGTGTCAAGTTTCAAGAAGCTAGCACAATCCGTGTTTGATTTAGAGTTTGAACTACATCTGTCAATATAGGAGTAACAGAGTGAAATCTAAAAATTTAAACTGTTACTGCAAACGAATGCTTCAACGTAAAAAAACGAAACATGAGCATCCAAGTGGGATTGGTGTACTGATCATTACTTGAAAGTATCATGAAGATTGGATGAAAAAATATATATTGAGATTTCAGAAGACTCTAGTATTTTGGAATTTCGGCAACCCCTTTAAATATAAGTGTTATTCACCAGTCCCTGCTTTAGGCTACATCAAGAGGAACAAACCTTAGAGATAGAACGTAGAACTACTGTATTGTGTCAAGTTTCAAGAAGCTAGCACAAACCGTGTTTGATTTAGAGTTCTAACTGCATCTGTCAATATAGGAGAAAACAGAGTGAAACATAAAAATTCAAACTGTTACTGCAAACGAATGCTTCAACCTAGGAGAACGAAACATGGGCACCCAACTTTGATTGGTTTAATGCTCACTACTTGAAAGTATCATGAAGGTCGGAAGAAAAAATATATGGTGAGATTTCAGGATACTCTAGTGTTTTGGCAGCCTAACAATGCCTTTCATTGAATTGGTTATTCGCCAGTATCTGCTTAAGGCTACATCAAGAGGAAACAAACCTTAGGAAAAGCTGGTAGAACTACTTTATTGTGTCGAGTTTGAATAAGCTAGCAAAAACCGTGTTTGATTTAGAGTTCTAACTGCAACTGTCAATATAGGAGAAAACCGAGTGAAAACTAAAAATTCAAACTGTTACTGCAAACGAATGCTTCAACGTTAAATAACGAAAGTCAAGCATCCAAGTGGGATTGGTGTACTGATCATTACTTGAAAGTATCATGAAGATTGGATGTAAAAATATATGTTGAGATTTCAGGAGACTTTAGAGTTTTGGAAGTTTGGCAACCTCTTTTAATACAAGTGTTATTCGCCAGTACCTGCTTTAGGCTACATCAAGAGGAAACAAGCTTTAGAGATAGAACGTAGAACTACTGTATTTTGTCAAGTTTCAAGAAGCTAGCACAAACCGTGTTTGATTTAGAGTTTGAACTACATCTGTCAATATAGGAGTAACAGAGTGGAACCTAAAAATTGAAACTGTTACTGCAAACGAATGCTTCAACGTAAAAAATGGAAACTTGAGCATCCAAGTGGGATTGGTGTACTGATCATTACTTGAAAGTATCATGAAGATTGGATGAAAAAATATACGTTGAGATTTCAGGAGACTCTAGTGTTTTGGAATTTCGGCAACCCCTTTAAATATAAGTGTTATTCGCCAGTCCCTGCTTTAGGCTACATCAAGAGGAAACAAACCATGGAGATAGAATGTAGAACTACTGTACTGTGTCAAGTTTCAAGAAGCTAGCATAAACCGTGTTTGATATAGAGTTCGAACTGCATCTGTCAATATAGGAGAAAACAGAGTGAAACCTAAAAATTCAAACTGTTACTGCAAACGAATGCTTCAAAGTAAAAGAACGAAACTTGAGCATCCAAGTACGATTGGTGTACTGATCATTACTTGAAAGTATCATGAAGATTGGATGAAAAAATATATGTTGAGATTTCAGGAGACTCTAGTGTTTTGGAAGTTTGGCAACCCCTTTCAATATAAGTGTTATTCGCCAGTCCCTGCTTTAGGCTACATCAAGAGGAAACAAACCTTAGAGATAGAACGTAGAACTAATGTATTGTGTCAAGTTTCAAGAAGCTAGCACAAACCGTGTTTGATTTAGATTTCGAACGGCATCTGTCCATATAGGAGAAAACAGAGTGAAACCTAAAAATTCAAACTGTTCCTGCAAACAAATGCTTCAACCAAGGAGAACGAAACATGGGCATCCAAGTTTGATTGGTGTACTGCTCATTACTTGTAAGTATCATGAAGGTCGGAAGCAAAAATTTATGGTGAGATTTCAGGAGACTCTAGTGTTTTGGAAGTTTCGCAACCCATTTCAACATAAGTGTTATTCACCAGTCCCTGCTTTAGGCCACTTCTGGAGGAAACAATCCTCAGAGATAGAACGTAGAACTAACGTATTGTGTCAAGTTTCAAGAAGCTAGCACAAACCGTGTTGGATTTAGAGTTCGAACTGCATCTGTCAATATAGGAGAAAACAGAGTGAAACCTAAAAATTCAAACTGTTACTGCAAACGAATGCTTCAACCTAGAAGAATGAAACATGGGCATCCAAGTTTGATTGGTGTACTTCTCATTTCTTGAAAGTATCATGAAGTTCGGAAGCAAAAATTTATGTTGAGATTTCAGGAGACTCTAGTTTTTGGCAGCCTAACAACGCCTTTCATTGAATGTGTCATTCACCACTATCTGCTTTAGGCTACATCAAGAGGAAACAAACCTTAGAGAGAGAACGTAGAACTACTGTATTGTGTCAAGTTTCAAGAAGCTAGCACAAACCGTGTTTGATATAGAGTTTGAACTGCATCTGTCAATATAGGAGAAAACAGAGTGAAACCTAAAAATTCAAACTGTTACTGCAAACGAATGCTTCAACCTAGGAGAACGAAACATGGGCATCCAAGTTTGATTGGATTACTGCTCATTACTTGAAAGTATCATGAAGATTGGATGAAAAAATATGTGTAGAGATTTCAGGAGACTCTAGTGTTTTGGAAGTTTGGCAACTCCTTTCAATATAAGTGTTATTCACCAGTCCCTGCTTTAGGCTACATCAAGAGAAAATAAATCTTAGAGATAGAATGTAGAACTACTGAATTTTGTCAAGATTCAAGAAGCTACCACAAACCGTGTTTGATGTAGAGTTCTAATGGCATCTGTCAATATAGGAAAAACAGAGTGAAACCTAAAAATTCAAACTGTTACTGCAAATGAATGCTTCAACGTAAAAGAATGAAACTTGAGCATCCAAGTGGGATTGGTGTACTGATCATTACTTGAAAGTATCATGAAGATTGGATGAAAAAATATATGTTGAGATTTCAGGAGACTCTAGTGTTTTGGAAGTTTGGCAACCCCTTTCAATATAAGTGTTATTCTCCGGTCCCTGCTTTAGGCTAAATCAAGAGGAAACAAACCTTAGAGATAGAACGGAGAACTAATGTATTGTGTCAAGTTTCAAGAAGCTAGCACAAACCGTGTTTGATTTAGAGTTCGAACGGCATCTGTCGATATAGGAGAAAACAGAGTGAAACCTAAAAATTCAAACTGTTACTGCAAACGAATGCTTCAACCTAGGAGAATGAAACATGGGCATCCAAGTTTGATTGGTGTACTGCTCATTATTTGAAAGAATCATGAAGGTCGGAAGCAAAAATTTATGTTGAGATTTCAGGAGACTCTAGTGTTTTGGCTGCCTAACAACGCCTTTCTTGAATGTGTCATTCACCAGTATCTGCTTAAGGCTACATCAAGAGGAAACAAACCTTAGAGACAGAATGTAGAACTACTCTATTCTGTCAACTCAAGAACCTAGCACAAACCTTGTTTGATTTAGAGTTCTAACTGAATCTGTCAATATAGGAGAAAACAGAGTGAAACCTAAAAATTCAAATTGTTACCGCAAACAAATGCATCTACCTAGGAGAACGAAACTTGGGCATCCAAGTTTGATTGGTGTACTGCTCATTACTTGAAAGTATCATGAAGGTCGGAAGCAAAAATTTATGTTTAGATTTCAGGAGACTCTAGTGTTTTGGCCGCCTAACAGCGCCTTTCATTGAATGTGTCATTCACCAGTATCTGCTTAAGGCTACATCAAGAGGAAACAAACCTTAGAGATAGAACGTAGAACTACATTATTGTGTCAAGTTTCAAGAAGCTAGCACAAACCGTGTTTGATTTAGAGTTCTAACTGCATCTGTCAGTATAGGAGAAAACAGAGTGAAACCTAAAAATTCAAACTGTTACTGCAAACGAATGCTCCAACGTAAAAGAACGAAACTTGAGCATCCAAGTGGGATTGGTTTACTGATCATTACTTGAAAATATCATGAAGTTTGGATGAAAAAATATATGTTGAGATTTCAGGAGACTCTAGTGTTTTGGAATTTTGGCAACCCCTTTCAATATAAGTGTTATTCACCAGTCCCTGCTTTAGGCTATATCAAGAGGAAACAAACCTTAGAGATAGAACATAGAACTAATGTATTGTGTCAAGTTTCAAGAAGCTAGCAGAAACCGTGTTTGATATAGAGTTCGAAATTCATCTGTCAATATAGGAGAAAACAGAGTGAAACCTAAAAATTCAAACGAATGCTTCAACCTAGGAGAACGAAACTTGGGCATCCAAGTTTGATTGGTGTACTGCTCATTACTTGAAAGTATCATGAAGGTCTGAAGCAAAAATTTATGTTGAGGTTTCAGGAGACTCTGGTGTTTTGGAAGTTTGGCAACCCCTTTCAATGTAAGTGTTATTCGCCAGGCCCTGCTTTAGGCTACATCAAGAGGAAACAAACCTTAGAGATAGAACGTAGAACTAATGTATTGTGTCAAGTTTCAAGAAGCTAGCACAAACCGTGTTTGATTTAGAGTTCTAACTGCATCTGTCAATATAGGAGAAAACAGAGTGAAACCTAAAAATTCAAACTGTTACTGCAAACGAATGCTTCAACGTAAAAGATCGAAACTTGAGCATCCAAGTGGGATTGGTGTACTGATCATTACTTGAAAGTATCATGATGATTGGATGAAAAAATATATGTTGAGATTTCAGGATACTCTAGTGTTTTGGAAGTTTGGCAACCCCTTTCAATGTAAGTGTTATTCGCCAGCCCCTGCTTTAGGCTACATCAAGAGGAAACAAACCTTAGAGATAGAACGTAGAACAAATGTATTGTGTCAAGTTTCAAGAAGCTAGCACAAACAGTGTTTGATTTAGAGTTCGAACGCCTCTGTCAATATAGTAGAAAACAGAGTGTAACCTAAAAATTCAATCTGTTACTGCAAACGAATGCTTCAACCTAGGAGAACGAAACTTGGGCATCCAAGTTTGATTGGTGTACTGCCCATTACTTGAAAGTATCATGAAGGTCGGAAGCAAAAATTTATGTTGAAATTTCAGGAGATTCTGGTGTTTTGGCCGCCTAACAACGCCTTTCATTGAATGTGTCATTCACCAGTATCTGCTTAAAGCTACATCAAGAGGAAACAAACCTTAGAGATAGAACGTAGAACTACTGTATTGTGTCAAGTTTCAAGAAGCTAGCACAAACCGTGTTTGATTTAGAGTTCGAACGCATCTGTCAATATAGTAGAAATCAGAGTGAAACCTAAAAATTCAATCTGTTACTGCAAACGAATGCTTCAACCTAGGAGAACGAAACTTGGGCATCCAAGATTGATTGGTGTACTGCTCATTACTTGAAAGTATCATGAAGGTCGGAATCAAAAATTTATGTAGAGATTTCAGGAGACTCTAGTGTTTTGGCAGCCTAACAACGCCTTTCATTGAATGTGTCATTCACCAGTATCTGCTTAAGGCTACATCAAGAGGAAACAAACTTAGAGATAGAACGTAGAACTACATTATTGTGTCAAGGTTCAAGAAGTTAGCCCAAACCGTGTTTGATTTAGAGTTCGAACGCATCTGTCAATATAGTAGAAAACAGAGTGAAACGTAAAAATTCAAACTGTTACTGCAAACGAATGCTTCAACCTAGGAGAACGAAACGTGGGCATCCAAGTTTGATTGGTGTACTGCTCATTACTTGAAAGTATCATGAAGGTCGGAATCAAAAATTTATGTAGAGATTTCAGGAGACTCTAGTGTTTTGGCAGCCTAACAACGCCTTTCATTGAATGAGTCATTCACCAGTATCTGCTTAAGGCTACATCAAGAGGAAACAAACCTTAGAGATAGAACGTAGAACTACATTATTGTGTCAAGTTTCAAAAAGCTAGCACAAACCGTGTTTGATTTAGAGTTCTAACTGCATCTGTCAATATAGGAGAAAACAGAGTGAAACCTAAAAATTCAAACTGTTACTGCAAACGAATGCTTCAACGTAAAAGAACGAAACATGAGCATCCAGTGGGATTGGTGTACTGATCATTACTTGAAAGTATCATGAAGATTGGATGAAAAAATATATGTTGAGATTTCAGGAGACTCTAGTGTTTTGGAAGTTTGGCAACGCCTTTCAATATAAGTGTTATTCGCCAGCCCCTGCTTTAGGCTACATCAAGAGAAAACAAACCTTAGAGATAGAACGTAGAACAAATGTATTGTGTCAAGTTTCAGGAAGCTAGCACAAACAGTGTTTGATTTAGAGTTCGAACGCATGTGTCAATATTGTAGAAAACAGAGTGAAACCTAAAAATTCAAACTGTTACTGCAAACGAATGCTTCAACCTAGGAGAACGAAACTTGGGCATCCAAGTTTGATTGGTGTACTGCTCATTATTTGAAAGTATCATAAAGGTCCGAAGCAAAAATTTATGTTGAGATTTCAGGAGAGACTAGTGTTTTGAAGCCTAACAACGCCTTTCATTGAATGTGTCATTCACCAGTATCTGCTTAAGGCTACATCAAGAGGAAACAAACCTTAGAGATAGTACGTAGAACTACGGTATTGTGTCAAGTTTCAAGAAGCTAGCACAAACCGTGTTTGATTTAGAGTTCTAACTGCATCTGTCAATATAGGAGAAAACAGAGTGAAACCTAAAAATTCAAACTGTTACTGCAAACGAATGCTTCAATGTAAAAGAACGAAATTTCAGCATCCAAGTGGGATTGGTGTACTGATCATTACTTGAAAGTATCATGAAGATTGGATGAAAAAATATATGTTGAGATTTCAGGAGACTCTAGTGTTTTGGAAGTTTGGCAACCCCTTTCAATATAAGTGTTTTTCGCCAGCCCCTTCTCTAGGCTACATCAAGAGGAAACAAACCTTAGAGATAGAACGTAGATCAAATGTATTGTGTCAAGTTTCAAGAAGCTAGCACAAACCGTGTTTGATTTAGATTTCTAACTGCCTCTGTCAATATAGGAGAAAACAGAGTGAAACCTAAAAATTCAAACTGTTACTGCAAACGAATGCTTCAACGTAAAAGAACGAAACTTGAGCATCCAAGTGGGATTGGTGTACTGATCATTACTTGAAAGTATCATGATGATTGGATGAAAAAATATATGTTGAGATTTCAGGATACTCTAGTGTTTTGGAAGTTTGGCAACCCCTTTCAATGTAAGTGTTATTCGCCAGGCCCTGCTTTAGGCTACATCAAGAGGAAACAAACCTTAGTGATAGAACGTAGAACTAATGTATTGTTTCAAATTTCATTTGGCTAGCACAAACCGTGTTTGATTTACAGGTTGAACTGCATCTGTCAATACAGGAGAAAACAGAGTGAAACCTAAAAATTCAAACTGTTACTGCAAACGAATGCTTCAACCTAGGAGAACGAAACTTGGGCATCCAAGTTTGATTGGTGTACTGCTCATTACTTGAAAGTATCATGAAGTTCGGAAGCAAAAATTTATGTAGAGATTTCAGGAGACTCTAGTGTTTTGGCAGCCTAACAACGCCTTTCATTGAATGTGTCATTCACCAGTATCTGCTTAAGGCTACATCAAGATGAAACAAACCTTAGAGATAGAACGTAGAACTAAATAATTGTGTCAAGTTTCAAGAAGCTAGCACAAACCGTGTTTGATTTAGAGTTCTAACTGCATCTGTCAATATAGGAGAAAACAGAGTGAAAACTAAAAATTCAAACTGTTACTGCAAAGGAATGCTTCAACGTAAAAGATCGAAACTTGAGCATCCAAGTGGGATTGGTGTACTGATCATTACTTGAAAGTATCATGATGATTGGATGAAAAAATATATGTTGAGATTTCAGGATACTCTAGTGTTTTGGAAGTTTGGCAACCCCTTTCAATGTAAGTGTTATTCGCCAGCCCCTGCTTTAGGCTACATCAAGAGGAAACAAACCTTAGAGATAGAACGTAGAACAAATGTATTGTGTCAAGTTTCAAGAAGCTAGCACAAACAGTGTTTGATTTAGAGTTCGAACGCCTCTGTCAATATAGTAGAAAACAGAGTGTAACCTAAAAATTCAATCTGTTACTGCAAACGAATGCTTCAACCTAGGAGAACGAAACTTGGGCATCCAAGTTTGATTGGTGTCCTTCCCATTACTTGAAAGTATCATGAAGGTCGGAAGCAAAAATTTATGTTGAAATTTCAGGAGACTCTGGTGTTTTGGCCGCCTAACAACGCCTTTCATTGAATGTGTCATTCACCAGTATCTGCTGAAAGCTACATCAAGAGGAAACAAACCATAGAGATAGAACGTAGAACTACTGTATTGTGTCAAGTTTCAAGAAGCTAGCACAAACCGTGTTTGATTTAGAGTTCGAACGCATCTGTCAATATAGTAGAAATCAGAGTGAAACCTAAAAATTCAATCTGTTACTGCAAACGAATGCTTCAACCTAGGAGAACGAAACTTGGGCATCCAAGTTTGATTGGTGTCCTTCCCATTACTTGAAAGTATCATGAAGGTCGGAAGCAAAAATTTATGTTGAAATTTCAGGAGACTCTGGTGTTTTGGCCGCCTAACAACGCCTTTCATTGAATGTGTCATTCACCAGTATCTGCTTAAAGCTACATCAAGAGGAAACAAACTTAGAGATAGAACGTTGAACTACATTATTGTGTCAAGTTTCAAGAAGCTAGCACCAACCGTGTTTGATTTAGAGTTCGAACGCATCTGTCAATTTAGTAGAAAACAGAGTGAAACGTAAAAATTCAACTGTTACTGCAAACGAATGCTTCAACCTAGGAGAACGAAACTTGGGCATCCAAGTTTGATTGGTGTACTGCTCATTACTTGAAAGTATCATGAAGGTCGGAATCAAAAATTTATGTAGAGATTTCAGGAGACTCTAGTGTTTTGGCAGCCTAACAACGCCTTTCATTGAATGAGTCATTCACCAGTATCTGCTTAAGGCTACATCAAGAGGAAACAAACCTTAGAGATAGAACGTAGAACTACATTATTGTGTCAAGTTTCAAAAAGCTAGCACAAACCGTGTTTGATTTAGAGTTCTAACTGCATCTGTCAATATAGGAGAAAACAGAGTGAAACCTAAAAATTCAAACTGTTACTGCAAACGAATGCTTCAACGTAAAAGAACGAAACATGAGCATCCAGTGGGATTGGTGTACTGATCATTACTTGAAAGTATCATGAAGATTGGATGAAAAAATATATGTTGAGATTTCAGGAGACTCTAGTGTTTTGGAAGTTTGGCAACGCCTTTCAATATAAGTGTTATTCGCCAGCCCCTGCTTTAGGCTACATCAAGAGAAAACAAACCTTAGAGATAGAACGTAGAACAAATGTATTGTGTCAAGTTTCAGGAAGCTAGCACAAACAGTGTTTGATTTAGAGTTCGAACGCATGTGTCAATATTGTAGAAAACAGAGTGAAACCTAAAAATTCAAACTGTTACTGCAAACGAATGCTTCAACCTAGGAGAACGAAACTTGGGCATCCAAGTTTGATTGGTGTACTGCTCATTATTTGAAAGTATCATAAAGGTCCGAAGCAAAAATTTATGTTGAGATTTCAGGAGACTCTAGTGTTTTGGCCGCCTAACAACGCCTTTCATTGAATGTGTCATTCACCAGTATCTGCTTAAGGCTACATCAAGAGGAAACAAACCTTAGAGATAGTACGTAGAACTACGGTATTGTGTCAAGTTTCAAGAAGCTAGCACAAACCGTGTTTGATTTAGAGTTCTAACTGCATCTGTCAATATAGGAGAAAACAGAGTGAAACCTAAAAATTCAAACTGTTACTGCAAACGAATGCTTCAATGTAAAAGAACGAAATTTCAGCATCCAAGTGGGATTGGTGTACTGATCATTACTTGAAAGTATCATGAAGATTGGATGAAAAAATATATGTTGAGACTTCAGGAGACTCTAGTGTTTTGGAAGTTTTTTCAACCCTTTCAATATAAGTGTTATTCGCCAGTCCAAGCTTTAGGCTACATCAAGAGGAAACAAACCTTAGTGATAGAACGTAGAACTAATGTATTGTTTCAAATTTCAGTGGGCTAGCACAAACCGTGTTTGATTTAGAGGTTGAACTGCATCTGTCAATACAGGAGAAAACAGAGTGAAACCTAAAAATTCAAACTGTTACTGCAAACGAATGCTTCAACCTAGGAGAACGAAACTTGGGCATCCAAGTTTGATTGGTGTACTGCTCATTACTTGAAAGTATCATGAAGTTCGGAAGCAAAAATTTATGTAGAGATTTCAGGAGACTCTAGTGTTTTGGAGCCTAACAACGCCTTTCATTGAATGTGTCATTCACCAGTATCTGCTTAAGGCTACATCAAGATGAAACAAACCTTAGAGATAGAACGTAGAACTACATAATTGTGTCAAGTTTCAAGAAGCTAGCACAAACCGTGTTTGATTTAGAGTTCTAACTGCATCTGTCAATATAGGAGAAAACAGAGTGAAAACTAAAAATTCAAACTGTTACTGCAAAGGAATGCTTCAACGTAAAAGATCGAAACTTGAGCATCCAAGTGGGATTGGTGTACTGATCATTACTTGAAAGTATCATGATGATTGAATGAAAAAATATATGTTGAGATTTCAGGATACTCTAGTGTTTTGGAAGTTTGGCAACCCCTTTCAATGTAAGTGTTATTCGCCAGCCCCTGCTTTAGGCTACATCAAGAGGAAACAAACCTTAGAGATAGAACGTAGAACAAATGTATTGTGTCAAGTTTCAAGAAGCTAGCACAAACAGTGTTTGATTTAGAGTTCGAACGCCTCTGTCAATATAGTAGAAAACAGAGTGTAACCTAAAAATTCAATCTGTTACTGCAAACGAATGCTTCAACCTAGGAGAACGAAACTTGGGCATCCAAGTTTGATTGGTGTCCTTCCCATTACTTGAAAGTATCATGAAGGTCGGAAGCAAAAATTTATGTTGAAATTTCAGGAGACTCTGGTGTTTTGGCCGCCTAACAACGCCTTTCATTGAATGTGTCATTCACCAGTATCTGCTGAAAGCTACATCAAGAGGAAACAAACTTAGAGATAGAACGTAGAACTACATTATTGTGTCAAGTTTCAAGAAGCTAGCACAAACCGTGTTTGATTTAGAGTTCGAACGCATCTGTCAATATAGTAGAAAACAGAGTGAAACGTAAAAATTCAAACTGTTACTGCAAACGAATGCTTCAACCTAGGAGAACGAAACTTGGGCATCCAAGTTTGATTGGTGTACTGCTCATTAATTGAAAGTATCATGAAGGTCGGAATCAAAAATTTATGTAGAGATTTCAGGAGACTCTAGTGTTTTGGCAGCCTAACAACGCCTTTCATTGAATGTGTCATTCACCAGTATCTGCTTAAGGCTACATCAAGAGGAAACAAACCTTAGAGATAGAACGTAGAACTACATTATTGTGTCAAGTTTCAAAAAGCTAGCACAAACCGTGTTTGATTTAGAGTTCTAACTGCATCTGTCAATATAGGAGAAAACAGAGTGAAACCTAAAAATTCAAACTGTTACT
>NW_027513432.1:81840-107011 GCF_048772815.1 Callospermophilus lateralis
AATCTTGATGATACTTGGTGGTAATGATCAGGACACAAATCCCACTTGGCTCACCAAATTCTGTTCTTCTAGGTGGAAGCGTTCGTCTACAGTAGCAGATTTACATTTAGGTTTCCCTGTGTTCTCTCCTACATAGATAGATGAATTTGGAACTCTAAATCAAATATGGTTTGTAGTCGCTCTTTGAAACTTGACAAAAAAAAGTAGTTCTCAGTTTTGTCTCTATGGTTTGTTTCCTCTTCACGTAGCCCTAAGCAGAGACTGTGGAAAAGCACTTTCATTGAAAGGGGTTGCCAAGCTTCCAAGAAATTACGAGTTTCCGAAATACCAGCAAATAATTTTTCACCCAATCTTGTTGATACGTGGTGGTAATGATCGGTACACAAATCCCACTTGGCTCACCAAATTTTGTACTTCTAGATTGAAGCGTTCGTTTACAGTAGCAGTTTTTATTTTTAGGTTTCCCTTTGTTCTCTCCTATATAGATAGATGAATTTGGAACTCTAAATCCAACATGGTTTGTAGTAGCTCTTTGAAACTTGACAAAATAAAGGAGTTCTCAGATTTATCTCTATGGTTTCTTTCCTATTCAAGTAGCCCTAGGCACAGACTGTGGAAAAGCACTTTCATTGAGAGGGGTTGCCAAGCTTCTAAGAAATAACGAGTTTCCAAAATACCAGTAAATATTTTTTCACCCAATCTTGATGATACTTGGAGATAATGATCAGTACACACATCCCCCTGGGCTCACCAAATTTTGTTCTTCTAGGTTGAAGTCTTCGTATACAGTAGCAGTTTTTATGTTTAGGTTTCACTCTGTTCTCTCATATGTAGATAGATGAATTTGGAACTCTAAATCCAACATGGTTTGTAGTAGCTCTTTGAAACTTGACAAAATAAAGGAATTCTCAGTTTTGTCTCTATGATTTGTTTCCTCTTCAGGAAGCCCTAAGCAGAGACTGTGGAAAAGCACTTTCATTGAAAGGGGTTGCCAAGCTTCCAAGAAATTACGAGTTTCCGAAATACCAGCAAGTATTTTTTCACCCAATCTAGATGATACTTGGTGGTAATGATCAGTACACAAATCCCACTTGGCTCACCAAATTGTTCTTCTAGGTTTAAGCGTACGTCTACAGTAGCAGTTTTTATATTTAGGTGCACTCTGTTCTCTACTATATAGATAGATGAATTTGGAACTCTAAATCCAACATGCTTTGTAGTAGTTCTTTGAAACTTGACAAAATACCGTAGTTCTCAGTTTTGACTCTATGATTTTCTTCCTCTTCGAGTAGCCCTAAGCACAGACTGTGGAAAAGCACTTTCATTAAGAGGGGTTGCCAAGCTTCTAAGAAATAACGAGTTTCCGAAATACCAGCAAATATTATTTACCCAATCTTAATAATACGTGGTGGTAATGATCAGTACACAAATCCCACTTGGCTCACAAAATTTTGTTCTTCTAGGTTTAAGCGTTCGTCTACAGTAGCAGTTTTTATATTTAGGTTTCACACTGTTCTCTCCTATACAAATAGATGAATTTGGAACACTAAATCCAACATGGTTTGAGGTAGCTCTTTGAAGCTTGAGAAAATAAAGGTGTTCTCAGTTTTGTCTCTATGGTTTGTTTCCTCTTGAAGTAGCCCTTGGCACATACTGTGGATAAGCACTGTCATTGAGAGGGGTTGCCAAGCTTCTAAGAAATAACCAGTTTCCGAAAACCAGCAAATATTTTTTCAACCAATCTTGATGATACTTGGTGGAAATGATCAGTACACAAATCCCACTTGGCTCACCACATTTTATTCTTCTAGGTTGAAGTGTTCGTCTACAGTAGCACTTTTTATATTTAGGTTACACTCTGTTCTCTCTTATATAGATAGATGAATTTGGAACTCTAAATCCAAGATGATTTGTAGTAGCTCTTTGAAAATTGACAAAATTAAGGAGTGTTCAGTTTTGTCTCTATGATTTGTTTCCTCTTCAAGTAGCCCTAAGCAGAGACCGTGGAAAAGCACTTTCATGAAGAGGGTTGCCAAGCTTCCAAGAGATTACGAGTTTCCGAAATACCAGCATATATTTTTTGACCCAATCTTAATGGTACATGCTGGTAATGATCAGGACACAAATCCCACTTGGCTCACCAAATTTTGTTCTTCTAGTTTTAAGCGTTCGTCTACAGAAGCAGTTTTTATATTTAGGTTTCACTCTGTTCTCTCCTATATAGATAGATGAATTTGGAACTCTGAATCCAAGATGGTTTGTAGTAGTTCTTTGAAACTTGACAAAATAAAGTAGTTCTTAGTTTTGTCTCTATGGTTTGTTTCCTCTTCAAGTAGCCCTAAGCAGACACTGTGGAAAAGCACTTTCATTGAAAGGGGTTGCCATGCTTCCAAGAAATTACGAGTTTCCGAAATAACTGCAAATATTTTTTCACCCAATCTTGATGATACTTGGTGGTAATGATCGGTACACAAATCCCACTTGACTCACCAAATTTTGTTCTTCTAGGTTGAAGCGTTCGTCCACGGTAGCAGTTTATATTTTTTAGGTTTCCCTCTGTTCTCTCCTATATAGATAGATGAATTTGGAACTCAAAATCCAACATGGTTTGTAGTAGCTCTTTGAAACTTGACAAAATAAAGGAATTCTCAGTTTTGTCTCTAGGATTTGTTTCCTCTTCAAGTAGCCCTAAGCAGAGACTGTGGAAAAGCACTTTCATTGAAAGGGGTTGCCAAGCTTCCAAGAAATTACGAGTTTCCCAAATACCAGCAAATATTTTTTCACCCAGACTTGATGAGTCGTGGTGGTAATGATCAGTACACAAATCCCACTTGGCTCACCAAATTTTGTTCTTCTAGGTTTAAGCGTTCGTCTACAGTAGCAGTTTTTGTATTTACGTTTCACTCTGTTCTCTCCTATATAAATAGATGAATTTGGAATTCTAAAACCAACATGGTTTGTAGTAGCTCTTTGAAACATGACAAAATAAAGGAGTTCACAGTTTTGCCTCTATGATTTGTTTCCTCTTCAAGTAGCCCTAGGCACAGACTGTGGAAAAGCAGTTTCAATGAGAGGGGTTGCTAAACTTCTAAGAAATTACGAGTTTCCGAAATACCAGCAAATATTTTTTCACCCAATCTTGATGATACTTGGTGGAAATGATCAGTACACAAATCCCACTTGGCTCACAACATTTTGTTCTTCTAGATTGAAGCGTTAATTTACAGTAGCAGTTTTTATTTTTAGGTTTCCCTCTGTTCTCTCCTATATAGATAGATGAATTTGGAACTCAAAATCCAACATGGTTTGTAGTAGATCTCTGAAACTTGACATAAAAATGTAGTTCTCAGTTTTGTCTCAATGATTTGTTTACTCTTCAAGTAGCCCTAAGCAGAGACTGAGGAAAAGCACTTTCATTGAGAGGGGTTGCCAGGCTTCCAAGAAATTACGAGTTTCCGAAATACCAGCAAATATTTTTTCACCCAATCTTAATGATACATGTTGGTAATGATCGGTACACAAATCCCTCTTGGCTCACCAAATTTTGTTCTTCTAGATTGAAGCGTTCGTTTACAGTAGCAGTTTTTATTTTTAGGTTTCCCTCTGTTCTCTTCTATATAGATAGATGAATTTGGAACTCTAAATCCAACATAGTTTGTAGTAGCTCTTTGGAACTTGACAAAATAAAGGAGTTCTCAGTTTTGTCTCTATGGTTTGTTTCCTCTTGAAGTATCTCTAGGCACAGACTGCGGAAAAGCACTTTCATTGAGAGGGGTTGCCAAGCTTCTAAGAAATAACGAGTTTCCGAAATACCAGCAAATATTTTTTCACCCAATCTTGATGATACTTGGTGATAATGATCAGTACACAAATCCAACTTGGCTCACCAAATTTTGTTCTTCTAGGTTGAAGCGTTCGTCTACATTAGTTGTTTTTATATTTAGGATTCCCTCTGATCTCTCCTATATAGATAGATGAATTTGGAACTCTAAATCCAACATGGTTTGCCGTCGCCCTTGGAAACTTGACAAAAAAAGTAGTTCTCAGTTTTGTCTCTATGGTTTGTTTCCTCTTCAAGTAGCCCTAAGCAGAGACAGTGGAAAAGCACTTTCATTGAAAGGAGTTGCCAAGTTTCCAAGAAATTACGAGTTTCCGAAATACCAGCAAATATTTTTTCACCCAATCTTGATGATACTTGGTGGTAATGATCAGTACACAAATCCCACTTGACTCACCAAATTTTGTTCTTCTAGGTTGAAGCGTTCGTCTATGGTAGCAGTTTATATTTTTTAGGTTTCCCTCTGTTCTCTCCTATACAGATAGATGAATTTGGAACTCTAAATCCAACATGGTTTGTAGTAGCTCTTTGAAACTTGACAAAATAAAGGAATTCTCAGTTTTGTCACTATGGTTTGTTTCCTCTTCAATTTGCCCTAAGCAGAGACTGTGGGAAAGCACTTTCATTGAAAGGGGTTGCCAAGCTTCCAAGAATTTACGAGTTTCCGAAATAGCAGCAAATATTTTTTCACCCAATCTTGAGGATACGTGGTGGTAACCATCAGTACACAAATCCCACTTGGCTCACCAAATTTTGTTCTTCTAGGTTTAAGCGTTCGTCTACAGTAGCAGTTTTTGTATTTAGGTTTCACTTATTTCTCTTTTATATAAATAGATGAATTTGGAATTCTAAATCCAACATGGTTTGTAGTAGCTCTATGAAACTTGACAAAATAAAGGAGTTCTCAGTTTTGCCTCTATGATTTGTTTCCTCTTCAAGTAGCCCTAGGCACAGACTGTGGAAAAGCACTTTCATTGAGAGGGGTTGCCAAACTTCTAAGAAATAACAAGTTTCCGAAATACCAGGAAATATTTTTTCACCCAATCTTGATGATACTTGGTGATAATGATTAGTACACAAATCCAACTTGGCTCACCAAATTTTGTTCTTCTAGGTTGAAGCGTTCGTCTACATTAGTTGTTTTTATATTTAGGATTCCTCTGATCTCTCCTATATAGATAGATGAATTTGGAACTCTAAATCCAACATTGTTTGCAGTCGCCCTTTGAAACTTGACAAAAAAAAGTAGTTCTCAGTTTTGTTTCTATGGTTTGTTTCCTCTTCAAGTAGCCCTAAGCAGAGACTGTGGAAAAGCACTTTCATTGAAAGGGGTTGCCAAGTTTCCAAGAAATTACGAGTTTCCGAAATACCAGCAAATATTTTTTCACCCAATCTTGATGATACTTGGTGGTAATGATCAGTACACAAATTCCACTTGACTCACCAAATTTTGTTTTCTAGGTTGAAGCGTTCGTCTATGTTAGCAGTTTATATTTTTTAGGTTTCCCTCTGTTCTCTCCTATACAGATAGATGAATTTGGATCTCTAAATCCAACATGGTTTGTAGTAGCTCTTTGAAACTTGACAAAATAAAGGAATTCTCAGTTTTATCACTATGGTTTGTTTCCTCTTCAAGTTGCCCTAAGCAGAGACTGTGGGAAAGCACTTTCATTGAGAGGGGTTGCCAAACTTCTAAGAAATAACAAGTTTCCGAAATACCAGCAAATATTTTTTCACCCAATCTTGATGATACTTGGTGATAATGATCAGTACACAAATCCAACTTGGCTCACCAAATTTTGTTCTTCTAGGTTGAAGCGTTCGTCTACATTAGTTGTTTTTATATTTAGGATTCCCTCTGATCTCTCCTATATAGATAGATGAATTTGGAACTCTTAATCCAACATGGTTTGCAGTCGCCCTTTGAAACTTGACAAAAAAAAGTAGTTCTCAGTTTTGTCTCTATGGTTTGTTTCCTCTTCAAGTAGCCCTAAGCAGAGACTGTGGAAAAGCACTTTCATTGAAAGGGGTTGCCAAGTTTCCAAGAAATTACGAGTTTCCGAAATACCAGCAAATATATTTTCACCCAATCTTGATGATACTTGGTGGTAATGATCAGTACACAAATCCCACTTGACTCACCAAATTTGTAAAGAACAGGAAATTTCGGTCTAGCATTAGTTGTTTTAGTATTTAAGGATTCCCTCTGATCTCTCCTATATAGATAGATGAATTTGGAACTCTAAATCCAACATTGTTTGCCGTCGCCCTTTGAAACTTGACAAAAAAAAGTAGTTCTCAGTTTTGTTTCTATGGTTTGTTTCCTCTTCAAGTAGCCCTAAGCAGAGACTGTGGAAAAGCACTTTCATTGAAAGGGGTTGCCAAGTTTCCAAGAAATTACGAGTTTCCGAAATACCAGCAAATATTTTTTCACCCAATCTTGATGATACTTGGTGGTAATGATCAGTACACAAATTCCACTTGACTCACCAAATTTTGTTTTCTAGGTTGAAGCGTTCGTCTATGTTAGCAGTTTATATTTTTTAGGTTTCCCTCTGTTCTCTCCTATACAGATAGATGAATTTGGATCTCTAAATCCAACATGGTTTGTAGTAGCTCTTTGAAACTTGACAAAATAAAGGAATTCTCAGTTTTATCACTATGGTTTGTTTCCTCTTCAAGTTGCCCTAAGCAGAGACTGTGGGAAAGCACTTTCATTGAGAGGGGTTGCCAAACTTCTAAGAAATAACAAGTTTCCGAAATACCAGCAAATATTTTTTCACCCAATCTTGATGATACTTGGTGATAATGATCAGTACACAAATCCAACTTGGCTCACCAAATTTTGTTCTTCTAGGTTGAAGCGTTCGTCTACATTAGTTGTTTTTATATTTAGGATTCCCTCTGATCTCTCCTATATAGATAGATGAATTTGGAACTCTTAATCCAACATGGTTTGCAGTCGCCCTTTGAAACTTGACAAAAAAAAGTAGTTCTCAGTTTTGTCTCTATGGTTTGTTTCCTCTTCAAGTAGCCCTAAGCAGAGACTGTGGAAAAGCACTTTCATTGAAAGGGGTTGCCAAGTTTCCAAGAAATTACGAGTTTCCGAAATACCAGCAAATATATTTTCACCCAATCTTGATGATACTTGGTGGTAATGATCAGTACACAAATCCCACTTGACTCACCAAATTTGTACTTCTAGGTTGAAGCGTTCGTTTACAGTAGCAGTTTTTATTTTTAGGTTTCCCTCTGTTCTCTCCTATATAGATAGATGAATTTGGAACTCTAAATCCAACATGGTTTGTAGTAGCTCTTTGAAACTTGACAAAATAAAGGAGTTCTCAGTTTTGCCTCTATGATTTGTTTCCTCTTAAAGTAGCCCTAGTCACAGACTGTGGAAAAGCACTTTCATTGAGAGGGGTTGCGAAACTTCTAAGAAATAACAACTTTCCGAAATTCCAGCAAGTATTTTTTCACCCAATCTTGATGATACTTGGTGAAAATGATCAGTACACAAATCCCACTTGGCTCACCACATTTTGTTCTTCTAGATTGAAGCATTCGTTTACAGTAGCAGTTTTTATTTTTGGGTTTCCCTCTGTTCTCTCCTATATAGATAGATGAATTTGGAACTCAAAAACCAACATGGTTTGTAGTAGATCTCTGAAACTTGACATAAAAATATAGTTCTTAGTTTTGTCTCAATTATTTGTTTCTTCTTCAAGTAGCCCTAAGCAGACACTGAGGAATAGCACTTTCATTGAAAGGATTTGCCAAGCTTCCAAGAAATTACGAGTTTCCGAAATACCAGCAAATATTTTTTCACCCAATCTTGATGATACGTGGTGGTAATTACAAGTACACAAATCCCACTTGGCTCACCAAATTTTGTTCTTCTAGGTTGCAGCGTTCATTTACAGTAACAGTTTATATTTTTAGGTTTTCCGCTGTTCTCTCCTATATAGATAGATGAATTTGGAACTCTAAATCCAACATGGTTTGTAGTAGCTCTTTGAAACTTGTCAAAATAAAGAAGTTCTCAGTTTTGTCTCTATGGTTTCTTTCCTATTCAAGCAGCCCAAGCACAGACTGTGGAAAAGCAATTCCCTTGAGAGGGGTTGCCAAGCTTCTAAGAAATAACGAGTTTCCGAAATACCAGCAAATATTTTTTCACCCAATCTGATGATAATTGGTGGAAATGATCGGTACACAAATTTCACTTGGCTCAAAAAATTTTGTTCTTCTAGGTTGAAGCGTTCGTTTACAGCAGCTGTTTTAATTTTTAGGTTTCCCTCTGTTCTCTCCTATATAGATAGATGAATTTGGAACTCTAAATAAAACATGGTTTATAGTAGCTCTATGAAACTTGACAAAATAAAGGAATTCTCAGTTTTGTCTCTATGATTTGTTTCCTCTTCAAGTAGCCTAAACAGAGACTGTGGAATAGCATTTTATTGAAAGTGGTTGCCAAGCTTCAGAGAAATTACGAGTTTCCGAAATACCAGCAAATATTTTTTCACCCAATCTTGATGATACGTGGTGGTAATGATCGGTACACAAATCCCACTTGACTCACCAAATTTGTACTTCTAGGTTGAAGCGTTCGTTTACAGTAGCAGTTTTTATTTTTAGGTTTCCCTCTGTTCTCTCCTATATAGATAGATGAATTTGGAACTCTAAATCCAACATGGTTTGTAGTCGCTCTTTGAAACTTGACAAAAAAATGTAGTTCTCAGTTTTGTCTCTATGGTTTGTTTCCTCTTCAATGAAGCCCTAAGCAGAGACTGTGGAAAAGCACTTTCATTGAAAAGGGTTGCCAAGCTCCCAAGAAATTACGAGTTTCCGAAATACCAGCAAATATTTTTCCACCCAATCTTGATGATACTTGGTGGTAATGATGAGTACACACATCCCCCCGGTCTCACCAAATTTTGTTCTTCTAGGTTGAAGCCTTCATCTACAGTAGCAGTTTTTATGTTTAGGTTTCACTCTGTTCTCTCCTATATAGATAGATGAATTTGGAACTCTAAATCCAACATGGTTTGTAGTACCTCTTTGAAACTTGACAAAATAAAGGAGTTCTCAGTTTTGTCTCTATGATTTGTTTCCTCTTCAAGTAGCCCTAAGCAGAGACTGTGGAAAAGCACTTTCATTGAATGGGGTGGCCAAGCTTCCAAGAAATTATGAGTTTTCGAAAAACCAGCATATATTTTGTTCACCCAATCTGGATGATACGTGGTGGTAATAACAAGTACACAAATCCCACTTGGCTCACCAAATTTTGTTCTTCTAGGTTGAGGCGTTCGTTTACAGTATCAGTTTTTATTTTTAGGTTTCACTTTGTTCTCTCCTATATAGATAGATGAATTTGGAACTCTAAATCCAACATGGTTTGTAGTAGCTCTTTGAAACTTGACAAAATAAAGGAGTTCTCAGTTTTGACTCTATGATTTGTTTTTTCTTCAAGTATCCCTAGGCACAGACTGTGGAAAAGCACTTTCATTGAGAGGGGTTGCCAAGATTCTAAGAAATAACGAATTTCCGAAATACCAGCAAATATTTTTTTACCCAATCTTAATAATACGTGGTGGTAATGATCAGTACACAAATCCCACTTGGCTCACCAAATTGTGTTCTTCTAGGTTGAAGCGTTCGTTTACAGTAGCAGTTTCTATTTTTAGGTTTCCCTCTGTTCTCTCCTATATAGATAGATGAATTTGGAAATCAAAATCCAACATAGTTTGTAGTAGATCTCTAAAACTTGACATAAAAATGTAGTTCTCTGTTTTGTCTCAATGATTTGTTTCCTCTTCAAGTAGCCCTAAGCAGAGACTGAGGAAAAGCACTTTCATTGAAAGGTGTTGCCAAGCTTCCAAGAAATTACGAGTTTCCGAAATACCAGCAAATATTTTTTCACCCAATCTTAATGATACATGTTGGTAATGATCGGTACACCAATCCCACTTGGCTCACCAAATTTTGTTCTTCTAGGTTGAAGCGTTCGTTTACAGTAGCATTTTTTATTTTTAGGTTTCCCTCTGTTCTCTCCTATATAGATAGATGAATTTGGAACACTAAATCCAACATAGTTTGTAGTAGCTCTTTGAAACTTGACAAAATAAAGGAGTTCTCAGTTTTGTCTCTATGGTTTGTTTCCTCTTCAAGTAGCTCTGGGCACAGACTGTGGAAAAGCACTTTCATTGAGAGGGGTTGCCAAGCTTCTAAGAAATAACGAGTTTCCGAAATACCAGCAAATATTTTTTCACCCAATCTTGATGATACTTGGAGATAATGATCAGTACACACATCCCCCTGGGCTCACGAACTATTGTTGTTGTAGGATGAAGCCTTCGTCTACAGTAGCAGTTTTTATGTTTAGGTTTCACTCTGTTCTCTCCTATGTAGATAGATGAATTTGGAACTCTAAATCCAACATGGTTTATAGTAGCTCTTTGAAACTTGACAAAATAAAGGAGTTCGCAGTTTTGCCTCTATGATTTGTTTCCTCTTCAAGTAGCCCTAGGCACAGAATGTGGAAAAGCAATTTCATTGAGAGGGGTTGCCCAGCTTCTAAGAAATAACGAGTTTCCGAAATACCAGCAAATATTTTTTCACCCAATCTTGATGATAATTGGTGGTAATGATCAGTACACAAATCCCACTTGGCTCACCAAATTTTGTTCTTCTAGGTTGAAGCGTTCGTCTACATTAGTCGTTTTTATATTTAGGTTTCCCTCTGTTCTCTCCTATAAAGGTAGATGAATTTGGAACTCTAAATCCAACATGGTTTGTAGTAGCTCTTTGAAACTTGACAAAATAAAGGAGTTCTCAGTTTTGTCTCTATGGTTTGTTTCCTCTTCAAGTAGCTCTAGGCACAGACTGTGGAAAAGCACTTTCATTGAGAGGGGTTGTCAAGCTTCTAAGAAATAAGGAGTTTCCGAAATACCAGCAAATATTTTTTCACCCAATCTTGATGATATTTGGTGATAATGATCAGTACACAATTCCCACTTGGCTCACCAAATTTTGTTCTTCTAGGTTGAAGCGTTCGTCTACGGTAGCAGTTTATATTTTTTAGGTTTCCCTCTGTTCTCTCCTATATAGATAGATGAATTTGGGACTCTAAATCCAACATGGTTTGTAGTAGCTCTTTGAAACTTGACAAAATAAAGGAGTTCTCAGTTTTGCCTCTATGATTTGTTTCCTCTTCAAGTAGCCCTAGGCACAGACTGTGGAAAAGCACTTTCATTGAGAGGGGTTGTCAAACATCTGAGAAATAACAAGTTTCCGAAATACCAGCAAATATTTTTTCACCAAATCTTGATGATACTTGGTGGAAATGATCAGTACACAAATCCCACTTGGCTCACCAAATTTTGTACTTCTAGGTTGATGCGTTCGTTTACAGTAGCAGTTTATATTTTTAGGTTTCCCTCTGTTCTCTCCTATATAGATAGATGAATTTGGAACTCTAAATCCAACATGGTTTTTAGTAGCTCTTTGAAACTTGACAAAATAAAGGAGTTCTCAGTTTTGTGTCTATGGTTTCTTTAATATTCAAGTAGCGCTGGGCACAGACTGTGGAAAAGCACTTTCAATGTGAGTTGTTGCCAGGCTTCTAAGAAATAACGAGTTTACAAAATACCAGCAAATATTTTTTCACCCAATCTTGATGATACTTGGAGATAATGATCAGTACACACATCCCCCTGGGCTCACCAAATTTTGTTGTTCTAGGTTGAAGCCTTCGTCTACAGTAGCAGTTTTTATGTTTAGGTTTCACTCTGTTCTCTCCTATGTAGATAGATGAATTTGGAACTCTAAATCCAATATGGTTTGTAGTAGCTCTTTGAAAATTGACAAAATAAAGGAGTTCTCAGTTTTGCCTTTATGATTTGTTTCCTCTTAAAGTAGCCCTAGGCACAGAATGTGGAAAAGCATTTTCATTGAGAGGGGTTGCCAAGCTTCTAAGAAATAACGGGTTACCGAAATACCAGCAAATATTTTTTTCACCCAATCTTGATGATAATTGGTGGTAATGATCAGTACACAAATCCCACTTGGCTCACCAAATTTTGTTCTCCTAGGTTGAAGCGTTCGTCTACATTAGTCGTTTTTATATTTAGGCTTCCCTCTGTTCTCTCCTATATAGATAGATGAATTTACAACTCTAAATCCAACATGGTCAGTAGTCGCTCTTTGAGCTTGACAAAAAAAAATGTAGTTCTCAGTTTTGTCTCTATGGTTTGTTTCCTCTTCATGTAGCCCTAAGCAGAGACTGTGGAAAAGCACTTTCATTGAAAGGGGTTGCCTAGGTTCCAAGAAATTACGAGTTTCCCAAATACCAGCAAATATTTTTTCACCCAATCTTGATGATACTTGGTGGTAATGATCGGTAGACAAATCCCACTTGACTCACCAAATTTTGTTCTTCTAGATTGAAGCGTTCGTCTACGGTAGCAGTTTATATTTTTTAGGTTTCCCTCTGTTCTCTCCTATATAGATAGATGAATTTGGAACTCTAAATCCAACATGGTTTGTAGTAGCTCTTTGAAACTTGACAAAATAAAGGAATTCTCAGTTTTGTCTCTATGATTTGTTTCCTCTTCAAGTATCCCTAAGCAGAGACTGTGGAAAAGCACTTTCATTGAAAGGGGTGGCCAAGCTTCCAAGAAATTATGAGTTTTTGAAATACCAGCATATATTTTTTCACCCAATCTGGATGATACGTGGTGGTAATGACAAGTACACAAATCCCACTTGGCTCACCAAATTTTGTTCTTCTAGGTTGAAGCCTTCATCTACAGTAGCAGTTTTTATGTTTAGGTTTCACTTTGTTCTCTCCTATATAGATAGATGAATTTGGAACTCTAAATCCAACATGGTTTGTAGTAGCTGTTTGAAACTTGACAAAATAAAGGAGTTCTCAGTTTTGACTCTATGATTTGTTTACTCTTCAAGTAGCCCTAGGCACAGACTGTGGAAAAGCACTTTCATTGAGAGGGGTTGCCAAGCTTCTAAGAAATAACGAGTTTCCGAAATACCAGCAAATATTTTTTTACCCAAACTTAATAATACGTGGTGGTAATGATCAGTACACAAATCCCACTTGGGTCACCAAATTGTGTTCTTCTAGGTTGAAGCGTTCGTTTACAGTAGCAGTTTCTATTTTTAGGATTCCCTCTGTTCTCTCCTATATAGATAGATGAATTTGGAAATCAAAATCCAACATGGTTTGTCGTAGATCTCTGAAACTTGACATAAAAATGTAGTTCTCAGTTTTGTCTCAATGATTTGTTTCCTCTTCATGTAGCCCTAAGCAGAGACTGAGGAAAAGCACTTTCATTGAAAGGGGTTGCCAAGCTTCCAAGAAATTACGAGTTTCCGAAATACCAGCAAATATTTTTTCACCCAATCTTAATGACACATGTTGGTAATGATCGGTACACAAATCCCACTTGGCTCACCAAATTTTGTTCTTCTAGGTAGAAGCGTTGGTTTACAGTAGCAGTTTTTATTTTTAGGTTTCCCTCTGTCTCTTCTATATATAGATGAATTTGGAACTCTAAATCCAACATAGTTTGTACTAGCTCTTTGAAACTTGACAAAATAAAGGAGCTCTCAGCTTTGTCTCTATGGTTTGTTTCCTCTTCATGTAGCTCTAGGCACAGACTGTGGAAAAGCACTTTCATTGAGAGGGGTTGCCAAGCTTCTAAGAAATAACGAGTTTCCAAAATACCAGCAAATATTTTTTCACCCAATCTAGATGATACTTGGTGATAATGATCAGTACACAAATCCCACTTGGCTCACCAAATTTTGTTCTTCTAGGTTGAAGCATTCGTCTACGGTAGCAGTTTATATTTTTTAGGTTTCCCTCTGTTCCCTCCTATATAGATAGATGAATTTGGAACACTAAATCCAAAATGGTTTGTAGTAGCTCTTTGAAACTTGACAAAATAAAGTATTTCTCAGTTTTGTCTCTATGGTTGGTTTCCTCTTCAAGTAGCCCTAAGAAGGGACTGTAAAAAAGCACTTTCATTGAAAGGTGTTGCCAAGCTTCCAAGAAATTAAGAGTTTCCGAAATACCAGCAAATATTTTTTCACCCAATCTTGATGATACGTTGTGGTAATGACAATTACACAAATCCCACTTGGCTCACGATATTTTGTTCTTCTAGGTTGAAGCGTTCGTCTACAGTAGCAGTTTTTATATTTAGGTTTCCCTCTGTTCTCTCCTATAGAGATAGATGAATTTGGAACTCTAAATCCAACATGGTTTGTAGTAGCTCTTTGAAACTTGAAAAAATAAAGTAGTTCTCAGTTTTGTCTCTATGGTTGGTTTCCTCTTCAAGTAGCCATAAGCAGAGACTGAGGAAAAGCACTTTCATTGAAAGGTGTTGCCAAGCTTCCAAGAAATTACGAGTTTCCGAAATACCAGCAAATATTTTTTCACCCAATCTTGATGATTCGTGGTGGTAATGACAAGTACACAAATCCCACTTGTCTCACCAAATTTTGTTCTTCTAGGTTGAAGCGTTTGTCTACAGTAGCAGTTTTTATATTTAGGTTTCTCTCTGTTGTCTCCTATATAGTTAGATGAATTTGGAACTCTTAATCCAACATGGTATGTAGTAGCTCTTTGAAACTTGACAAAATAAAGTAGTTCTCAGTTTTGTCTCTATGGTTTGTTTCCTCTTCAAGTAGCCCTAGGCACAGACTGTGGAAAAGCACTTTCACTGAGAGGGGTTGCCAAGCTCTAAAAAATAACGAGTTTCAAAAAAACCAGCAAATATTTTTTCACCCAATCTTGATGATACGTGGTGGTAATGACAAGCACACAAATACCACTTGGCTCACCATATTTTGTTCTTCTAGGTTGAAACGTTCGTCTACAGTAGCAGTTTTTATATTTAGGTTTCACTTTGTTCTCTCCTATAGAGATAGATGAATTTTTAACCCTAAATCCAACATGGTTTGTAGTAGCTCTTTGAAACTAGAAAAAAAAAGTAGTTCTCAGTTTTGTCTCTATGGTTTGTTTCCTCTTCAAGTAGCCCTAAGCAAAGACTGTGGAGAAGCACTTTCATGAAAGGGGTTGCCAAACTTCCAAGAAATTACGAGTTTCTGAAATACCAGCAAATATTTTTTCACCCAATCTGGATGATACGTGGTGGTAATGACAAGTACACAAATCCCACATGGCTCACCAAATTTTGTTCTTCTAGGTTGAAGCGTTCATTTCAAGTAGCAGTTTATATTTTTAGGTTTCCCTCTGTTCTCTCCTATAAAGATAGATGAATTTGGAACTATAAATCCAACATGGTTTGTAGTAGCTCTTTGAAACTGACAAAATGAAGTAGTTCTCTGTTTTGTCTCTATGATTTGTTACCTCTTCATGTAGCCCTAAGCAGAGACTGTGGAAAAGCACTTTCATTGAAAGGGGTTGCCAAGCTTCCAAGAAATTACGAGTTTCCGAAATACCAGCAAATATTTTTTTACCCAATCTTGATGATACCTGGTGGTAATGATCAGTACACTAATCCCACTTGGCTCACCAAATTTTGTTCTTCTAGTTTGAAGCGTTCGTTTACAGTAGCAGTTTTTATTTTTAGGTTTCCCTCTGTTCTCTCCTATATAGATAGATGAATTTGGAACTCTAAATCCAACATGCTTTGTAGTAGCTCTTTGAAACTTGACAAAATAATGTAGTTCTCTGTTTTGTCTCTATGGTTTGTTTCCTCTTCAAGTAGCCCTATGCAGAGACTGTGGAAATGCACTTTCATTGAAAGGGGGTGCCAAGCTTCCAAGAAATTACGAGTTTCCGAAATACGAGCAAATATTTTTTCAACCAATCTGGATGATATGTGGTGCTAATGACAAGTACACAAATCCCACTTGGCTCACCAAATTTTTTTCGTCTAGTTTGAAGCGTTCGTTTACAGTAGCAGTTTTTATTTTTGTTTCACTGAGTTCTCTCCTATATAGATAGATGCATTTGGAACTCTAAATCCAACATGGTTTCTAGTAGCTCTTTGAAACGTGACAAAATAAAGAAGTTCTCAGTTTTGTCTCTATGGTTTGTTTCCTCTTCAAGTAGCCCTAGGCACAGACTGTGGAAAGCACTTTCATTGAGAGGGGTTGCCAAGCTTCTAAAAAATAACGAGTTTCCGAAATACCAGCAAATATTTCTTCACCCAATCTTGAGGATACTTGGTGGAAATGATCAGTACACAAATCCAACTTGGCTCACCAAATTTTGTTCTTCTAGGTTGAAGCGTTCGTCTACAGTAGTCATTTTTATATTTAGGTTTCACTCTGTTCTCTTCTATATAGATAGATGAAACTGGAACTCTAAATCCAACATGGTTTGTAGTAGCTCTTTGAAACGTGACAAAATAAAGGAGTTCTCACTTTTGTCTCTATGGTTTTTCTCCTCTTCAAGTAGCCCTAGGCACAGACTTTGGAATAGCACTTTCATTGAGAGGGGTTGCCAAGCTTCAAGAAATAACGAGTTTCAGATATACCAGCAAATACTTTTTCACCCAATATTTATGATACGTGGTGGTAATGACAAGTACACAAATCCCACTTGGCTCACCAAATTTTGTTCTACCAGGTTGAAGCCTTCGTCTACAGTAGCACTTTTTATACTTAGGTTTCCCTCTCTTCTCTCCTATATAGATAGATGAAATTGGAACCCTAAATCCATCATGTTTTGTAGTAGCTCCTTGAAACTAGAAAAAAAAAGTAGTTCTCAGTTTTGTCCCTCTGGTTTGTTTCCTCTTCAAGTAGCCCTAAGCAGAGACTGTGGAGAAGCACTTTCATTGAAAGGGGTTGCCAAACTTCCAAGAAATTACGAGATTCCGAAATACCAGCAAATATTTTTTCACCCAATCATGATGATACGTGGTAGTAATGACAAGTACACAAATCCGACTTGGCTCACCAATATTTGTTCTTCTAGGTTGAAGCGTTCGTCTACAGTAGCAGTTTTTATATTTAGGATTCACTCTGTTCTCTTCTATATAGATAGATGAATTTGGAACTCTGAATCCAACATGGTTTGTAGTAGCTCTTTGAAACTTGACAAAATAAAGTAGTTCTCAGTTTTGTCTCTATGGTTTGTTTCCTCTTCAAGTAGCCCTAGGCACAGACTGTGGAAAAGCACTTTCGTTGAGAGGGGTTGCCAAGCTTCTAAGAAATAACGAGTTTCCAAAATACCAGCAAATATTTTTTCACCCAATCTTGATGATACTTGGTGGTAATGATCGGTACACAAATTCCACTTGACTCACCAAATTTTGTTCTTCTAGTTTGAAGCGTTCTTTTACAGGAGCTGTTTATATTTTTAGGTTTCCCTCTGTTCCCTCCTATATAGATAGAAGAATTTGGAACTCTTAATCCAACATGGTTTGTAGTAGCTCTATGAAACTTGACAAAATAAAGAAATTCTCAGTTTTGTCTCCATGATTTGTTTCCTCTTCAAGTAGCCCTAAGCAGAGTCTGTGGAAAAGCACTTGAATTGAAAGGGGTTGCCAAGCTTCCAAGAAATTATGAGTCTCCGAAATACCAGCAAATATTTTTTCACCCAATCTTGATGATACTTGGTGGTACTGATCAGTACACAAATCCCAATTGGCTCAACAAATTTTGTTCTTCTAGGTTGAAGCGTTCATTTACAGGAGCTGTTTATATTTTTTAGGTTTCCCTCTGTTCTCTCCTATATAGATAGATGAATTTGGAACTCTAAATCCAACATGGTTTGTAGTCACTCTTTGAAACTTGACAAAAAAAGTAGTTCTCAGTTTTCTCTCTATGGTTTGCTTCCTCTTCATGTAGCCCTAAGCAGAGACTGTGGAAAAGCACTTTAATTGAAAGGGGTTGCGAAGCTTCCAAGAAATTACGAGTTTCCGAAATACCAGCAAATATTTTTTCACCCAATCATGATGATACGTGGTAGTAATGACAAGTACACAAATCCCACTTGGCTCACCAAATTTTGTTCTTCTAGGCTGAAGCGTTTGTTTACAGTAGCTGTTTTTATTTTTAATTTTTCACTCGGATCTCTCCTATACAGATAGATAAATTTGGACCTCTAAATCCAAAATGGTTTGTAGTAGCTCTTTGAAACATGAGAAAAAAAAGAAGTTCTCTGTTTTGTCTCTATGGTTTGTTTCCTCTTCAAGTAGCCATGAGCAGAGACTGTGGAAAAGCATTTTCATTGAAAGGTGTTGCCAAGCTTCAAAGAAATTACAAGTTTCCGAAATACCAGGAAATATTTTTTGACCCAATCTTGATGATACGTGTTGATAATGACAAGTACACAAATCCCACTTGGCTCACCATATTTTGTTGTTCTATGTTGAAGCGTTCGTCTACAGTAGCAGTTTTTATATTTAGGTTTCACTCTGTTCTCTCCTATATAGATAGATGAATTTGGAACTCTAAATCCAACATGGTTTGTAGTAGATTTTGAAACTTGACAAAATAAAGTAGTTCTCAGTTTTGTCTCTATGGTTTGTTTCCTCTTCAAGTAGCCTTAGGCACAGACTGTGGAAAAGCTCTTTCATTTTGTTCTTCGAGGTTGAAGCGTTCGTTTACAGTAGCAGTTTTTATTTTTAGGTTTCACTCTGTTCTCTCCTATAGAGATAGATGAATTTGGAACTCTAAATCCAACATGGTTTGTAGTAGGTCTTTGAAACTTGGCAAAATAAAGGAGTTCTCAGTTTTGTCACTATGCTTTGTATCCTCTTCAAGTAGCCCTACGCACAGACTGTGGAAAAGCACTTTCCTTGAGAGGGGTTGCCAAGCTTCTAAGAAATAACTAGTTTCCGAGATACCAGCAAATATATTTTCACCCAATCTTGATGACACTTGGTGGTAATGATCAGTACACAAATCCCACTTGGCTCTCCAAATTTTGTTCTTCTAGGTTGAAGCGTTCGTCTACAGTAGTCATTTATATACTTAGGTTTCACTCTGTTCTCTTCTATATAGATAGATGAAATTGGAACTCTAAATCCAACATGGTTTGTAGTAGCTCTTTGAAACGAGACAAAATAAAGGAGTTCTCCGTTTTGTCTCTATGGTTTTTCTCCTCTTCAAGTAGCCCTAGGCACAGACTTTGGAATAGCACTTTCATTGAGAGGGGTTGCCAAGCTTCAAGAAATAACGAGTTTCCGAAATACCAGCAAATATTTTTTCACCCAATCAGGATGATACGTGGTGGTAATGACAAGTACACAAATCCCACTTGGCTCACCAAATTTTGTTCTACCAGGTTGAAGCCTTCGTCTACAGTAGCAGTTTTTATATTTAGGTTTCCCTCTGTTCTCTCCTATATATATAGATGAAATTAGAACCCTAAATCCAACATGGTTTGTAGTAGCTCTTTGAAACTAGAAAAAAAAAGTAGTTCTCAGTTTTGTCTCTATGGTTTGTTTCCTCTTCAAGTAGCCCTAAGCAGAGACTGTGGAGAAGCACTTTCATTTAAAGGGGTTGCCAAACTTCCAAGAAATTACGAGTTTCCGAAATACCAGCAAATATTTTTTCACCCAATCTGGATGACACGTGGTGGTAATGACAAGTACACAAATCCCACATGGCTCACCAAATTTTGTTCTTCTAGGTTGAAGCGTTCATTTCAAGTAGCAGTTTATATTTTTAGGTTTCCCTCTGTTCTCTCCTGTAAAGATAGATGAATTTGGAACTATAAATCCAACATGGTTTGTAGTAGCTCTTTGAAACTGACAAAATGAAGTAGTTCTCTGTTTTGTCTCTATGATTTGTTACCTCTTCATGTAGCCCTAAGCAGAGACTGTGGAAAAGCACTTTCATTGAAAGGGGTTGCCAAGCTTCCAAGAAATTACGAGTTTCCGAAATACCAGCAAATATTTTTTTACCCAATCTTGATGATACCTGGTGGTAATGATCAGTACACTAATCCCACTTGGCTCACCAAATTTTGTTCTTCTAGTTTGAAGCGTTCGTTTACAGTAGCAGTTTTTATTTTTAGGTTTCCCTCTGTTCTCTCCTATATAGATAGATGAATTTGGAACTCTAAATCCAACATGCTTTGTAGTAGCTCTTTGAAACTTGACAAAATAATGTAGTTCTCTGTTTTGTCTCTATGGTTTGTGTCCTCTTCAAGTAGCCCTATGCAGAGACTGTGGAAATGCACTTTCATTGAAAGGGGGTGCCAAACTTCCAAGAAATTACGAGTTTCCGAAATACGAGCAAATATTTTTTCAACCAATCTGGATGATATATGGTGCTAATGACAAGTACACAAATCCCACTTGGCTCACCAAATTTTTTTCGTCTAGGTTGAAGCGTTCATTTACAGTAGCAGTTTTTATTTTTGTTTCACTGTGTTCTCTCCTATATAGATAGATGTATTTGGAACTCTAAATCCAACATGGTTTCTAGTAGCTCTTTGAAACGTGACAAAATAAAGAAGTTCTCAGTTTTGTCTCTATGGTTTGTTTCCTCTTCAAGTAGCCCTAGGCACAGACTGTGGAAAGCACTTTCATTGAGAGGGGTTGCCAAGCTTCTAAAAAATAACGAGTTTCCAAAATACCAGCAAATATTTCTTCACCCAATCTTGAGGATACTTAGTGGAAATGATCAGTACACAAATCCAACTTGGCTCACCAAATTTGTTCTTCTAGGTTGAAGCGTTCGTCTACAGTAGTCATTTTTATATTTAGGTTTCACTCTGTTCTCTTCTATATAGATAGATGAAATTGGAACTCTAAATCCAACATGGTTTGTAGTAGCTCTTTGAAACGTGACAAAATAAAGGAGTTCTCACTTTTGTCTCTATGGTTTTTCTCCTCTTCAAGTAGCCCTAGGCACAGACTTTGGAATAGCACTTTCATTGAGAGGGGTTGCCAAGCTTCAAGAAATAACGAGTTTCAGAAATACCAGCAAATATTTTTTCACCCAATCAGGATGATACGTGGTGGTAATGACAAGTACACAAATCCCACTTGGCTCACCAAATTTTGTTCTACCAGGTTGAAGCCTTCGTCTACAGTAGCACTTTTTATACTTAGGTTTCCCTCTCTTCTCTCCTATATAGATAGATGAAATTGGAACCCTAAACCCATCATGTTTTGTAGTAGCTCCTTGAAACTAGAAAAAAAAAGTAGTTCTCAGTTTTGTCCCTCTGGTTTGTTTCCTCTTCAAGTAGCCCTAAGCGGAGACTGTGGAGAAGCACTTTCATTGAAAGGGGTTGCCAAACTTCCAAGAAATTACGAGATTCCGAAATACCAGCAAATATTTTTTCACCCAATCATGATGATACGTGGTACTAATGACAAGTACACAAATCCGACTTGGCTCACCAATATTTGTTCTTCTAGGTTGAAGCGTTCGTCTACAGTAGCAGTTTTTATATTTAGGATTCACTCTGTTCTCTTCTATATAGATAGATGAATTTGGAACTCTGAATCCAACATGGTTTGTAGTAGCTCTTTGAAACTTGACAAAATAAAGTAGTTCTCAGTTTTGTTTCTATGGTTTGTTTCCTCTTCAAGTAGCCCTAGGCACAGACTGTGGAAAAGCACTTTCATTGAGAGGGGTTGCCAAGCTTCTAAGAAATAACGAGTTTCCGTAATACCAGCAAATATTTTTTAAACCAATCTTGATGATACTTGGTGGTAATGATCAGGACACAAATCCCACTTGGCTAACCAAATTCTCTTCTTCTAGGTTGAAGCGTTCGTCTACAGTAGCAGTTTTTATATTTAGGTTTCCCTCTGTTCTCTCCTATAGAGATAGATGAATTTGGAACTCTTAATCCAACATGGTTTGTAGTAGCTCTTTGAAACTTGACAAAATAAAGTAGTTCTCATTTTTGTCTCTATGGTTGGTTTCCTCTTCAAGTAGCCATAAGCAGAGACTGTGGAAAATCAATTTCATTGAAAGGTGTTGCCAAGCTTCCAAGAAATTACGAGTTTCCGAAATACCAGCAAATATTTTTTCACCCAATCTTGATGATACGTGGTGGTAATGACAAGTACACAAATCCCACTTGTCTCACCAAATTTTGTTCTTCTAGGTTGAAGCGTTCCTCTACAGTAGCAGTTTTTATATTTAGGTTTCTCTCTGTTGTCTCCTATATAGTTAGATGAATTTGGAACTCTTAATCCAACATGGTTTGTAGTAGCTCTTTGAAACTTGACAAAATAAAGTAGTTCTCAGTTTTGTCTCTATGGTTTGTTTCCTCTTCAAGTAGCCCTAGGTACAGACTGTGGAAAAGCACTTTCACTGAGAGGGGTTGCCAAGCTCTAAAAAATAACGAGTTTCCGAAATACCAGCAAATATTTTTTCAACAAATCTTGATGATACTAGGTGGTAATGATCAGGACACAAATTCCACGTGGCTCACCAAATTCTCTTCTTCTAGTTTGAAGCGTTCGTCTACAGTAGCAGTTTTTATATTTAGGTTTCCCTCTGTTCTCTCCTATATAGATAGATGAATTTGGAACTCTAAATCCAACATGGTTTGTAGTAGCTCTTTGAAACTTGACAAAATAAAGTATTTCTCAGTTTTGTCTCTATGGTTGGTTTCCTCTTCAAGTAGCCCTAAGTAGAGACTGTAAAAAAGCACTTTCATTGAAAGGTGTTGCCAAGCTTCCAAGAAATTACGAGTTTCCGAAATACCAGCAAATATTTTTTCACCCAATCTTGATGATACGTGGTGGTAATGACAAGCACACAAATCCCACTTGGCTCACCATATTTTGTTCTTCTAGGTTGAAGCGTTCGTCTACAGTAGCAGTTTTTATATTTAGGTTTCACTTTGTTCTCTCCTATTGAGATAGATGAATTTGGAACTCTAAATCCAACATGGTTTGTAGTAGCTCTTTGAAACTTGACAAAATAAAGTAGTTCTCTGTTTTGTCTCTATGGTTTGTTTCCTCTTCAAGTAGCCCTAGGCACAGACTGTGGAAAGCACTTTCATTGAGAGGGGTTGCCAAGCTTCTAAAAAATAACGAATTTCTGAAATACCAGCAAATATTTTTTCACCCAATCTTGAGGATACTTGGTGGTAATGATCAGTACACAAATCCCACTTGGCTCACCAAATTTTGTTCTTCTAGGTTGAAGCGTTCGTCTACAGTAGTCATTTATATACTTAGGTTTCACTCTGTTCTCTTCTATATAGATAGATGAAATTGGAACTCTAAATCCAACATGGTTTGTAGTAGCTCTTTGAAACGTGACAAAATAAAGGAGTTCTCCGTTTTGTCTCCATGGTTTTTCTCCTATCAAGTAGCCCTTGGCACAGACTTTGGAATAGCACTTTCATTGAGAGGGGTTGCCAAGCTTCAAGAAATAACGAGTTTCCGAAATACCAGCAAATATTTTTTCACCCAATCAGGATGATACGTGGTGGTAATGACAAGTACACAAATCACACTTGGCTCACCAAATTTTGTTCTACCAGGTTGAAGACTTCGTCTACAGTAGCAGTTTTTATATTTAGGTTTCCCTCTGTTCTCTCCTATATATATAGATGAAATTGGAACCCTAAATCCAACATGGTTTGTAGTAGCTCTTTGAAACTAGAAAAAAAAAAGTAGTTCTCAGTTTTGTCTCTATGGTTTGTTTCCTCTTCAAGTAGCCCTAAGCAAAGACTGTGGAGAAGCACTTTCATTGAAAGGGGTTGCCAAACTTCCAAGAAATTACGAGTTTCCGAAATACCAGCAAATATTTTTTCACCCAATCTGGATGATACGTGGTGGTAATGACAAGTACACAAATCCCACATGGCTCACCAAATTTTGTTCTTCTAGGTTGAAGCGTTCGTTTACAGTAGCAGTTTTTATTTTTAGGTTTCCCTCTGTTCTCTCCTATATAGATAGATGAATTTGGAACTCTAAATCCAACATGCTTTGTAGTAGCTCTTTGAAACTTGACAAAATAATGTAGTTCTCTGTTTTGTCTCTATGGTTTGTTTCCTCTTCAAGTAGCCCTATGCAGAGACTATGGAAATGCACTTTCATTGAAAGGGGGTGCCAAGCTTCCAAGAAATTACGAGTTTCCGAAATACGAGCAAATATTTTTTCAACCAATCTGGATGATATGTGGTGCTAACGACAAGTACACAAATCCCACTTGGCTCACCAAATTTTTTTCGTCTAGGTTGAAGCGTTCGTTTACAGTAGCAGTTTTTATTTTTGTTTCACTGTGTTCTCTCCTATATAGATAGATGTATTTGGAACTCTAAATCCAACATGGTTTCTAGTAGCTCTTTGAAACGTGACAAAATAAAGAAGTTCTCAGTTTTGTCTCTATGGTTTGTTTCCTCTTCAAGTAGCCCTAGGCACAGAATGTGGAAAGCACTTTCATTGAGAGGGGTTGCCAAGCTTCTAAAAATAACGAGTTTCCGAAATACCAGCAAATATTTCTTCACCCAATCTTGAGGATACTTGGTGGAAATGATCAGTACACAAATCCAACTTGGCTCACCAAATTTTGTTCTTCTAGGTTGAAGCGTTCGTCTACAGTAGTCATTTTTATATTTAGGTTTCACTCTGTTCTCTTCTATATAGATAGATGAAATTGGAACACTAAATCCAACATGGTTTGTAGTAGCTCTTTGAAACGTGACAAAATAAAGGAGTTCTCACTTTTGTCTCTATGGTTTTTCTCCTCTTCAAGTAGCCCTAGGCACAGACTTTGGAATAGCACTTTCATTGAGAGGGGTTGCCAAGCTTCAAGAAATAACGAGTTTCAGATATACCAGCAAATATTTTTTCACCCAATATTTATGATACGTGGTGGTAATGACAAGTACACAAATCCCACTTGGCTCACCAAATTTTGTTCTACCAGGTTGAAGCCTTCGTCTACAGTAGCAGTTTTTATACTTAGGTTTCCCTCTGTTCTCTCCTATATAGATAGATGAAATTGGAACTCTAAATCCAACATGGTTGGTAGTAGCTTTTTGAAACTTGACAAAAAAAAGTAGTACTCAATTTTGTTTCTATGGTTTGTTTCCTCTTCAAGTAGCCGGAGGCAGAGACTGTGGAATAGCCCATTCATTGAAAAGGGTTGCCAAGCTTCCAAGACATTACGAGTTTCCAAAATACCAGGAAATATTTTTTCACCCAATCATGATGATACGTGGTAGTAATGACAAGTACACAAATCCGATGTGGCTCACCAATATTTGTTCTTCTAGGTTGAAGCGTTCGTCTACAGTAGCAGTTTTTATATTTAGGATTCACTCTGTTCTCTTCTATATAGATAGATGAATTTGGAACTCTGAATCCAACATGGTTTGTAGTAGCTCTTTGAAACTTGACAAATAAAGTA